>NC_066871.1:45319156-45430988 GCF_022985175.1 Labeo rohita
TCTTTATTACAAACAAAAGACATATGTCATATGTAACATTTCACATTTTTTTATAACTAATAGATTCCACTAAAAAAAAAACAAACAAACAGATATTCAACTGATTATGTTAAAAAGGCCTTTTTCCTTATACATAAGGTAAATGTCATGAAGTTTAACCTGACGTCCAGTGCCATTCTTATATAAAAGACAACATTAAACGTTTCAAAATCTCAGCAGAGGATTAAACAACTCCACAAACAGCATTACCAGCTTCACTCATTACTAAACAGACTGACTTGATTTCTGTCAGCCATCTACAAAAGGTCTTATTGAGAATTACAGAGGTTTAAATGTTAATGATATATTTGTTCTTACAATATTGAGATTAATTATAGCATTTTGTAATGTCAAACAAGCATTTGACATTAGAAAGTATATAAAATGTATTATTTTTATTAAAATAACTGATCGTTTCGCTAGATAACATCCTTCTTTCTCAGCTGGGATCATTTACAACTGCATTTAGGATGATTTGAAGCTTCATTTGAACTACATTTTGGAAGATAAAAATCGGGGCACCATATCAGTCCATTATATGGAGAAAAATCCTGAAATGTTTTCCTCAAAAAACATAAATTCTTTACAAATGAGGAAAAAAAGACATGAACATCTTGGATGAGCACATTATATGTGAATCTTTGTTTTGGAAGTGGACTATTCCTTTAAGGACTCAAATACGGTATTGACAACTGTATTCTGCTGTGTGTGAACGTGGCTACAGTAAATTCGGTTTTTATGTTTGGATTCTGCAAAATCATAGGGTCCTATCAACAGTATTTATAACAACAGTATTTATGAATTTAAAAACTAAAAACTATTATGTTAAATCATTAATGTCAACATCAGTAGAATTTAGCAAATAATTTAGCAGAGAGCTGAGATTGTTTTCTCACCTGAAATCTTGACAGTATATGTGGCTGAGGTCTTGACTTGATTTCTGTGAGTAACTTCACATCTCCACTCTCTGTTGTCATCTTCATTCAGGAGTGTTGTATTCAGAGTGATAATACAGTGTCCTGGAGCTGATATCTGATATCTGGAGTCTGATATCATCAGTCTAACACCAGCCTGATTCACCCAGAACAGTTGAATTCCCTCAGAACGGATCCAGTCATCACAGGATGTGTCCCAAGAATATGAATACAACTGGCAGTAGAGACTCAAAGAGCTGCCTGCACTGATCTCAGTCTGTGAGGATGATGATGGAAAAACTGAAACACAAAATAACACACAAATCACACAATTTTGCATTATCATGGAAGTTTAAATAAGAAATTTGCCCTTTTTAAATTGACCACATAATTGTAAAATTACCATGAAGAACATGCAGATAAACACGTGCATCAGATCCTTGTTGTTGTCCATTCACTGTCATTTGTCGGCAGCTGTAAGATCCATAATCTTCTTTTGTGACATTTTTAATGTTCAGAGAGCAGTCAGACCCCAGATTCAGTCTGTCATGACTCTCTGTGTCTTTCTTCTTTTTCCCTCCAGCAATCAGTTTAACTGTTGCTGAATATCTTAATCTGTTATAGATCCAATGTGTTGATGTGCAGTCAGGAAGAACATTATTGCACGTCAGACAGACATTTTCACCAGAACTGATGAACACATGAGCATCATCCACTCCACTGATACCTGAAACACAAGAACATTTGACTGATAATTATGTTATGTATTAATTTTCACAAACAAACTCCTGTGACAGCAGGACATTCTAAATATCAGATGTCAGAGCATTCAGGTAAAAACAGGCAAGAGCTTATGAAAACAGTTCTGAAAACACTGGAACACACTAGAAATGTGTATGTTAGTTTGACCCATTGGTGTAATTTACGGGTAGGACGGGCGGGACATGTCTCCACCACTCTTTGCCAGGGTCGATATTGTCCCCACCACTTTTTAGAACATCTCGTGACACAGACATACATAAAGCTGATGAAACATTTGTTCCTGTTAAATAAGACTGGAATCTGTTGTTTTTGAAATCATGTTTACAGGAGAAGTTCACTTCCAGAACAACAATTTACAATTTTCTCACCCCCTTGTCATCCAGGATGTTCATGTCTTTCTGTCTCCAGTCATAAAATAATTATGGTTTTTGAGGAAAGCATTTCAGGATTTTTCTCCATATAATGGACTTTATTGGTGCCCTCGATTTTGAACTTCCAAAATGTAGTTTAAATGCAGCTTCAAAGGGCTCTAAAAGATCCCAGCCAAGGAAGAAGGGTCTTATCTAGCAAAACGATTTTTTTTTTTTTTTTTTTTAAAAGTTTGTATACTTTAAGCACAAAAGCTTGTGTAGCACAGGTTCTGGGATACGCGTTCACATGTACTACTGAATCATGTTGATGTCACACGGAACGTTAGCGGAACTACAGACCCAGTGTTTACAAAGCAAATGCGCAAAGACTAAGAAAGTGCAAGTTAATCAAACGCTGTTTACAAACAAAAAGGTATAATGACATGGATTATTCTGAACTTGTAGGAGAAAATAACATGGAGTTTTTCACTATACTCTACCTTTTTAGAGTGGGGAGAGGGGCTGTGCCCAAAATCATTTATAATGCATTGTGTGAAATATTTAGTTAACACAGAAGATAAAGAACTCAAATAACTCTATTAGCACATCTAACAGAGTCTTCCAAAACTGATCATGAGGTTTTCTCACCTGAAATCTTGCCAGTATATGTGGCTGAGATTTTGACTTGATTTTGATAAGTAACTTCACATCTCCACTCTCCGTTGTCGTCTTCATTCAGGAGTGTTGTATTCAGAGTGCTGATACAGTGTCCTGATGAGAATAATATCTGATGTCTGGAGTCTGATTTTGCCACTTTAACACCAGTCTGATTCACCCAGAACAGCTGAATTTTCTCAGAACTGATCCAATAATCACAATAGGATCCAGCATATGAATACAACTGACAGGAGAGAGTCACAGAGCTGCCTGCACTGATCTCAGTCTGTGAGGATGATGATGAAGAGACTGAAACACAAAGTAACACACAAATCACAGGCTTTTCAGTCACCATAGGAGATTACATGAAGTATTTGAAATTTGTAAAAATTGACCACATAATCATTAAATTACCGTAAAGAACATGCAGAAAAATACGAGCATCAGTTCCTAGTTGTTCATCATTCACATACTGTCGGCAGGTGTAAGATCCAGAATCTTCTTTTGTGACATTCTTGATGTTCAGAGAGCAGTCAGACCCCAGACTCAGTCTCTCATGTCTCTCTATGTCTTTATTCTTTTCCCCTCCAACAATCAGTTTGTCATCTGCTGAATGATTATCATAGATCCAATGCGTTGATTTGCGGTCAGGAAAAACATTATTACAGGACAGATGAACATTTTCACCAGAAGTGATGAACATATGAACATCATACGCCCCACGAGTATCTGCAACACAAGGACATTTGACTGATCATTATGTTATATATTAATAAATTATACTTTATTGTATGCATATATTATTTGAACTCTTTCACAGAAGCCTTAAAGAACATGTAGAATTATGTTTACCTGTGAGTGAAGAGAGAATGATCAGTCCCAGCAGATACAAGTGACACATATCAGCCATTTTTTCTTTCTGTTAGTCTTTACTCCTCTTCATTATATGCTCACAACTCTCTTTAAATACTATCCACTCTTCCTGTGGTTGTTAACTTCCTCAGATTTGACCAACCATGTTTATATAGTGACATGATGCCAGTCATAATGGAGAAGTGTTGCTTCATATTTCTTGAAAAAATCCTCTCAAATTCAAATAGGTTTATTACTAATATGTCTTTTTCATTGATGTTTAAATATAATCGGAACAGTCCCTCAAGGTCAACTTGTCGTTCAAGAGCACAATGCTAACAGCTCAGGGAGTTTTAACCTGAAATTCTGTAAGCACACAGACTTTGAGCAGCAGCGTAAAACACTGGTCATGAATCAAACATACAAAATGAGGATTTGTAAAGAAAATTGTCATAGGACTTGGATATAAGCTGAGAGAAGACTGGTTTTCCTTTGATGTAAACAAAACCTGCAAGACAAGCCTATTCTCACCGGAGCTTACGTTATGCCTACATCATCCACTAGACACCACCCTCTTGTGTTTGCATGTACGACAGTTAGAGGAAGTTTTAAATATGGATATTTTTCTTACAGAAATGATTCACTTCAGGTTCCGTTATTAACCCCCAGAGTCATGTGGAGCACTTTTTAAGTTGGACACAGTTTATTGGCCTTCTTTTGGACTTGAATATCACCACCCATTCACTGCCATTATGAAGCTTAAAGAGCCAGGACATTTTTTAATATACAACTCCAATTGTATTCATCTGAAAGAACAAAGTCATATATATCTAGGACCCTTTAAATCATTAATGATAAAACTGGTTTGCTACTGAAAATGTTTCCGGCTGTGGGCTGTGGGTTTAACCCACACAGATCTGAGATCATCTCTAAATGCAGTTTGGATGGATGATGCTGTGAACACTCACGCATTCAGATCATATATATATAGAGCATTTGAGATGTAAAAGTATTTAAATTGTATTTTTTAATGAAAATAACATCGTTTCACTAGAAAAGACCCTTCATCCTCGGCTGGGATATTTTACAACCGCATTTGGGATCATTTGAAGCCGCATTTACACTGCATTTTGGAAGTTCAAAATCGGGGCACCATATCAGTCCATTATATGGAGAAAAACGCAGAAATGTTTTCCTCAAAAAACAATTTCTTTACGACTGAAGAAAGACAGACAAGAACATCTTGGATGACAAGGGAGTGAGTACATTATGTGTGAATCTTTGTTTTGGAAGTGGACTTTGGAAGTCCTTTAACTTGTGCAGCAATTGGTTGGAACAAACATACCTCTAACAATAAGAAATATGAAGTCAGGAATAGTCTGTATAGGCTGAATAAAGCAAAACAGTATCTTACCAGTGATGTTTTGATGGATGATTGTATTGAAGGTAAAGATGATTACAGTGACATACAGGAATTGTACATTACTAGTGTGCAAATAAACAAACCTTGTATGTGTGCTCTTTGAAGCTTCATGAGCACATTTCAATATGATCGCATGTCTGGCAAGTGTTTTATAATGAAGTGTCCCCTGAAGAAGCGGCCATTTCAATCAGGAAGTTCAACCAAGTCTGAGTTTAAACTCAAACTCTGAATTGACTTATTCTGAGATGTGAAATGCTGAGTTTTTGGTTTCAGAACAGCTGAAGTGAGTTTGTTAAATCCACTGACTGAGTTTAGCACTTGCACCACGACTATGAAAAGCCATGATCAATGGAGCTCCAAAATTATGATTCACCATGGCAGCAGCTCCTGCCAACATCTGCATACTTCTGTTTCAATACATAACTTTAATTCTTAATCACTGTTATAATATCAAAGGTAAAAATGGTAAGTTATTGAGCTTCATTTAATTTTCATGGTATACCACAGGCAAAAGAAAAAAAGAAGAAAAAACTGCTAAACATGAAGTATAAAAATATAATTCAATTAGGTAAAGCTTTAAGCATAAAAAGGTTTCACGCCTGTAGGCTACATGACTTTACAAACATTTTACATAAATAAATATCATTCTGTGTCTATTTCAATGTGCATCAGCTTTTTCCACGTAGTCTAATGCTCTTTTCACATAATTAAATGTTCTCTATTCTAAACGGTTGCATTTCTTAATTAGAATAATGAAATTGACATTTGAGTTCTACTCAGCCAACAGCAAGAAGACTCGCAAAATAATACCAAGTATTGGAAGAATATTAAAATCCACCATGGAAAAAGAATAAATGTTGCTTTTGTATCTGTAGGAAATAAAGATGAGCAAATAAATTTAACAGCTGTGGTGATGGTTTTGGCACATATCTTAAACTACCTTTCCATCTGCCATTCTGCCATTCCATACAGCAGGGGTGACCAACCCTTGGAAAGAGATACTCTGCGTTCAGAGTCTTCATCCAGTGAGACAATGACAGATACAGCACATCCTGAGTCTCCATGCTTGAGAGACAAAGCGTTTGATTGACCAAGTTCTGAGAGGTTTTTCAATGTCATGAGAGTAGTCTACAACTATAACTACACTTAGCAAGCCCCTAATGCCCTTCATGAATTCCACTTAACACCTCCTCATTCAGTGATTCAGGAATGCCTATTCTGTCCTCATATAGGTCAAGTCAAGTCACTTTTATAGCACTTTAAAGCAACAACAAAATAAACAGGAAAATGTACTTTCCCACTTTCCTTGTTTAGCTTTGTCATGGTGCAAAACTGGAAACAGCGCTGGATCCATGCAGGCCAGATAGCATGCAGAGTGAAATCAAAGGCCTCTGGTTGGTTGAACATGAACATTCTTACTTCCAAAACAGGGCACACTTGGTCGTGGGTATAACATACGATTCTGATACCATGTCATGAGAGGGAACAACATAATTGTTCAATGTCCCCACCAATTGGGTACAATTTGATTGGCCAACATAATAAATCTGGTTCCACACACAGATCTACAGGAGAAATGATCACTGGCTTTTGACCGGTAAAATCCTCAGAGAGTCAGGACTATCAAAGAATGGAAAGAGTGTGTGAGTGAAGGTGGTTGTGAATGTGTGTAGATGTGTGTTAGTTACAGGATCAGAGAATGACACCGTTCCTCTGTCATAGTCCAGATTCACTCTCACACGATCAAGATTCTGTTTAACATGAAAACCAGAACCAAAACTTCCTCTGTACTGGTGATACCACACACTCCACACATCAGTCTTATAGAAATCACATCCCTTCCTTTGGTTTGAATGCTGTAGTTACTCCAAGACTCCAAACTAAACTCTCTTTAACCTCCACATCCCAGCAGTGTGTTCCTGAGTTAAAACCCTCTGAACCCAGAACACATCGATAACAGTCAAATCTCTCTGGATTATCAGGAACAGGTTGATTGATCCTGATGTTTCTCACAATGGTCAGATCATCAGACAGGATGAGACGTGGATGAGCCGTGTTTGGATCCAGAATGACAGGAGCTGATGAGACACAATCAACAGATGCTGTTATTCTGATGCTCATATAATGATCAAGAGAGAACAGATCTTCTGCAGACTCACTGTTCTGGACGATGTCCTGCATCTTCTTTGAGACTCTGAACGGCAGGTTGCCCAAGTAACGTGGCACATGAATCAAAGCTCCAGAAGGCGTCTGTGGATCCGGCTGTGAGATCTGGACTCTGGAAGAACATTCAGGAGTCAGAACTGCAGTGGCTTTGGATCAGAAGCAAAGAGACCAGAGACACCAGCAGATCACTCACCTTTCCATTGAGACTGGAAACTCCTGCAGAACAAACACACCATTGATCATCAACAACTCAATCAATCATTAATCAATCAATCAATCAATGATCTGAAATCAGACCTTTAGAAAGCAGACATCACTGGCTTTCATCATCTCCTCCGTGTCTTTGATTGTGTGTGAAAGAGCTGAAATGTGTCTGTTGATCTCCTCCAGCTTCTCCTTCATCATCTGCTTCTTCTGCTCCTCTTCCTCCCTCAGTGAAGTGATTGTAGCTTCTTCTTCATCTCTGAGAAACTGATGAAGCTTCTCAAACTGCTGTTTAATCTGCTGCTCTGTGTGCTCAGCTTGAGACTGAAATCAAACCACATTCACTTCAATCATCTCCATCAACACACATCAACACAATCACATCATTCAGATCTGAGATAAACTCAGATACAGACATATAACGCATCCAGAAGCAGATTGATGATCGTCATTTACAAAAATAATCAGCTGGAGTCCATTATATTAAATATATGAGATCATAACTGTATATAGTGATCCTACAGCTGTAATGAAAATGACTCTGATTCTGTTTCCTCACCTTGATGTGTTGAACTGTTTTCTTAAACTCTCCTTTCATTTTTGTATTGTGTTTTAGTTTCTCTTGTAAGGTCTTCAGTGTTGTATTGAGACTCTTCTAGAATTAAACAAAATAAAAAAAAATAATAATAAATAAATAAATAAATAAACCCCACCAGATTACAGTGGGAAGAAGAGAAAAAAAACAGTGATATGGTCAGTTATATCAATTAGTTCTTCAGTTGGGCTTATAAAATGTATTCTGTTTTACTCAGGTTGGCCTTGTTTTATGTTGTATTTTGTTTAAAGGTAAAACTATTTAGTACTATTTAGAGACAAAAAAACAGAAGAAATCAGGATGGTGACAGTTTTTCACAGCACAGTATGTCATATTAAGTATAAATGTGTTCATGACTGATTATTTTTCTTTACATATGAAACACAACATTTGTCTTACCTTATATGATGAAACAGCTTCACTGATGGGTCTGAATGTGTGACTGTCGTGTTGTTTTGAATCTCTGCACACTAAACAAACCGGCTGTTTGTCCTCCAGACAGAAGAGTTTGAGTTTCTCACTGTGTAAACTGCAGATCTCCTCAGATCCTGATGAATGACTCTCATTTCTCTTCAGGAATGACTCACACAAGTTTTTTAATGCAAGATTACATGGAGGCTGATCTTTTGAGCATCTTCTCCTGCAGACAGGACACTCCTGAGTTTGCTTGGTTCTCCAGAACTGTTGAAGGCACTCTTTACAGAAACTATGACTACATGATAAAACAACAGGAGCCTTGAAGATTTCATAACACACAGGACAAGATAAATCATCTTCAGATAGTGAAGCCATTTTCACTATTTGAGCTTCAGCGACTTTTTACTTTTTGAACAATGGTTTCAAAAATGAATGATCAATTGCAAATATCTGCCGTCTGTTCAGAAACACATGACTCAAAAATCTTTCTGTAAAGTTTTTCTCTTCATTCTTAGCTGAACACTGATTCTTTACTGCTTTTGTCGAGACACGAGAGTCGGTATAACAGAAAGACAAATAACTAGTCTGTCTCTTCCTGGTAACCCAGATAGCAAATTACATTTGGCCCAGCTGTGGACCATATTGCCCACATTTGTCTGGCCCACAAACTGTATGGAATGACAGCAATGACTCAACCTGAGTGTGGCTGAAAGAATTCAGCCACAACTGGACCAGATCTGGTTGGCATCTGGGTTAGATATGGCCCAAATCTACTTAGCTAGATACAAAACCATACGGAATTAACCTTTAATAAAGAAAATACTCATATAGTCCAAATTGCTTTATTACAATATCAAAATTTTATGTATATGTATATGTACACCACATTTTGTTGGTTTGCAACCTGAAATGAAGATGGACACATTTTGTTTTTGTTTTTTTATCCAGCTGTATTAACTTATAACATTCAAGTGAAAGATCACCAACATGTCTTAAAATAAATAAATAAATAAATAAATAACAGAATCACACAAACTGTCCATTCTAGGAAACACATGGAAATAATTTATCATGAGTCACTATGAATATGCATTTAGTTGCATCCATTACCGTAAACTTTGATTTTGGTACTGACACCTATCTGCGTGCATGCATCATCATCAATATAACATTGGCTAATGCAATCTATCCTCCTTTTTCCTCAATGCAGAAGTAAGCCTATGGGTGAGACTTTTAGTTCATTTTAGGGAAATAACGTGCAGTAAATGTTAAAACTGTTTGCACTATCAAGCAGTAAAACAAGCTGTTTTGTACAGCTTAAAATAGCTGAACGTGGATGAGACCGAAGCCACATCCATAAAATTTACACTCTTACAGGAAGAAGTAGGTGGATATCATCTATGGCTTTAATATTTCAAAAATTGTTTTATGGAATTATGCAATAAGAAAAATGAAACCATTTTCTAACTGTGAAACTTTTTTTATTAAAGTAGCTGACAAAACACTGAGGCAAGCAAAGGGGGACACAAGACATATTTGAAATATGAAGAAGCCTAAGCACAAATTAACTCCACAATGTAATTAATATGTTTGACAGAAACTGAAATGTATCATCAATTAAAAATTGTTCTCCACCTTGCAACTGAAGTCAGAAAAATGAGTCAGAATCAACTTAATGTCTGTTTACCTCCGGGACAAAGTCAAGATTCTGAGAGAAAATGTACTCTTAAATATGGACCTAAATTTGCTGCACTGTATTTCAGTCACAGTTGCTGCCATATTTTCTGTGGCGAGCACTCGCCTGTATCAAAGCTCTTCCCACACTCACAGCACAGAGAGTTTTCACTCTCTCAAGCATTATTTTCTGGGGTCTTTTCAAAGAGTCAGTCCTCGGAACTCTCTGTCCAGTTCAGTTCAATTTTCTCACGGCAGAATGAGAACGATGAAGATGAGATCTGAGTCCAGCTTTCCATTTAAAGCTCTTCTGACACAGATGACATAGCTTCAGTGTGAATTCTCATGTGACTATTAAATCCTTGTTTATAGGTGAAACTGATTCCACACTGAAGGCAAGTAAAAGGCTTTTTCCCAGTATGAACTAACATGTGAATTTTAAGACATTCTTTACGACTGAAAGTGTTTCCACACTGAGAGCAGCTGAAAGGCTTTTCCGAAGTGTGAGTTACCAAATGAACCTTAAGGTGTCCTTTCTGAATAAAACTCTTCCCACACTGAGAGCAGACGAAAGGCTTTATCCCATTGTGAATCAGCATGTGATTCTTTAGGCTTCCTTTACGTGTGAAAGTGTTTCCACACTGAGAGCAGCTGAAAGGCTTTTCCCCGCTATGAATTATCATGTGATTGTTCAGGCTCGCTTTACGCGTGAAAGTGCTTCCACACTGAGAACAGGTGAAAGGCTTTTCTGACGCGTGAATACGCACATGCTCAGTAAGTTGTTTTTTCTGTGTAAAACTCTTTCCACACTCAGAGCAGGTGAAAGGCTTTATTCCAGCATGAACTAACATGTGGTACATAAGACTTCTTTTCTGTTTGAAAGTGTTTCCACACTGAGAGCAGCTGAAAGGCATTTTCCCACTATGAATTATCATGTGATTGTTAAGACTTGCTTTACGTGTGAAAGTGCTTCCACACTGAGAGCAGCTAAAAGGCTTTACCGAAGAGTGAATACGAGCATGATCATTAAGTAGTTTTTTCTGTGTAAAACTCTTACCACACTCAGAGCAGCTGAATGGTTTTATTCCAGCATGAACTAATGTGTGGTACATAAGGCTTCTTTTTTGTTTGAAAGTGTTTCCACACTGAGAGCAACTGAAAGGCTTTTCAACTTCTGAAATTTCAATGTTGTTTTGTGAGCAACTTTTTTCAGTTTTGGAGCAACTCACTGATTGTTCTCCAGCATCTTTCTGATCCTGATGCTTCTCCTCCACCTCATTCAGATCTTGTCTTTCCTCTTTCACTTTCATCAGGCCTAAAATAAAAACACTGAAATGATGAAAATCAATTTGGGACAGTTGAAAAATATGAAACTAGGATATGTTTACAAGACAATAATAACATTATATTATCATTTGGTTTAATATTTTAATTTGGCAGTCAACCAGCAATGAAATTCAATTTGTATGGCCTATACAAATGTGACACTGATGCATCCAACATGAGAGAAATACCCACTCTCATTTGTCAAGTCATCACAGGCAAGTCATAATGGCAATGTGCTGCCATTAGAGGTTTTCTGAGGATGTCACTAACTGTTAAAGCATTACATTTTAAGTGAAAATCAGTGGCAAGTAAAACAGTGCAGTGTTTTTCCCTGGAGAATAAAACTTAACCGATAATTAAATTACAATTAAATTAGGGCTGCACGATAAATTGCATGCAATTGTCAGGCGCGTTTAGTCAGTAAAGCTGGTTCTGTGAGCTCTAAATCACTGACAAGCTACTCAAAATCACGTTCATAAACACAGATTAATCACATTCAATGATAAGCATGATTTTGCATAGCTTGTCAGTGATTTACGGCTCTGTGTATTAATTGCCGCTCCAGCTGAATGCACGTGATGGGGATTTACTACTAATCACAGAACTGGCTTTACTTGCATGCGATTTATCGTGCAGCCCTAAATTAAAACAGAAAAGCATAAAAATTTAGGACATTTAATTACATTTAGTTGCAATTTGCAAACAGCAGCATAAACAACAGAACTTCTGAATTCACATCACACACCTGCAGCACTTCTATAAACAAAATAAATTCATATACAAATACAAAAGTGAAATAGGCCTATGTGAAATAAACTTCATTTATTTAACAAACTCACAAAACGAAAGAAACTGTGATGACTGTCGGTTCATTTTCTGCAAAAAAAAAAAAAAAAAAAAAAAGAAAAGAAAGAAAGGGAACTGAGAAGGCAGAAAGCCTTCTTTATTTTTCAAAATCTTATTGTTTTGTTTTCAGGAGTATGCAAATAAAACCATTTACAGTTTTGAATGATTAAGTATTTGCTTAAAAACCAAACACTGACTATTTTTGGCCAGGATGTGTATGTGTGTGTGTTTATGTGTTTATTTAGAGGTACAAACAGTAATACAGCAATATATTAATAACAACAATAATATATAATAATATAAGCAGCATTATAATTTACCAAATCCTTGTTAATGTGATACAAAGATCGTAAATTCTACATCCTAGTCTGTACATTTTAATATTATAAACAATACTGTTAGTATTAGTTAGATGCTAGATATATTCCACCAGTTTCATAGACAAGGCTTAAGCCTAGTCCCAGACTAAAATGTAAGTCTGAGCTGTTTCAACTGAAAGAAACTTGCACTGACTGATCTTAAAATATGTCCGATTCATTGTTTTGTCTCAAGATGCACAAGAATAATGTTATTATCTAAGGCATATTAATGAAAACTACTTAATTGTCATAATTGAACTATGGCCTAATCCTGGATTAGTCTCAACCCTGTCTGTGAAACCGGGCCAGATCATGGTCCTCTTACAATTCTGAAAACAAAACATTAGAACCAAACAAAATAATATGTAGGCTAATTTACTTCAGTGTCTGACAAAATGTCTAAATGTTATAAATTAGTCTATTTAAAGACAATTAATAATTTAAATTCATTATATAAAAATTATTTGAAATAAATGAATAAAGACTTGTTTCGTCCAGACTTTCTGAACCTCTTGGGTGATACATCAAATACATTTTAGCAGTGACTGGTGGCCACCTACTGGCGTAACATAACATATACAATCTTTATTTTAAGCGTCACATTCATTCAGTTACTCATTTTGATAGTGGCTGTATCCGGACTGAAACGTATCCCAATACTTTCGTTATTATTTAATGTTTGCAACACATAAAATGCAGCCTACTGTGTAAAGTGTTTGTGAAGCTGTTTCAAACATAAAGCTCACATGATGAGCGGTGAATCAGCGGCTGGTTTAAATATTCCAATGTGATTGTAATTTCAAAAGTATCCCTGACACAGGCCCAATATTTAAAATAATGAATAAACACCAACCTCCTTGGTCCTCCTGTTTTATTCTCCAGGGTTCTGGTTCATCCATGTCCTCTTCACTCTCCTCTTTAACAAACACCATCTTCACAGAAGCAGATCTCAGCTCAGATGATACTCCGCCAGATATTCCTGCTTGCTTACAAAAATTAGACACGACTATGAGGACAAGAATATTACAGATATTTTTGACTGTTTGTAAAATCGTTTTATACACTACAAGAACATTTCTACGGTGAAACTAATCTTCTTCCTCTGAGGTTTAAAGGTAAACAAACGCATGTGTCATAGCGCCAACCACTGGACTGGAGCTGGAGCTAAAAAGTTAAAAAGAACAGAATTTACTCAAATAGAAATCTTTTCTAACAACATAATTCTTTACTATAACTTTTTAGCATTTTAACACATCATTACTGAATAAAAGTATTAATTTATTTCAAACAAAGAAAGAGATTTAAAAAAAAAAAAATGTACTGACCGCAAACTTTGAAAAGTAGCGTATAATGTTACTAAAAAAAAAAAACTGAAGTGCTCAAACTTGCACTTTATTTAGTTTGTGTATGTGTGTGTCATTAACAGTAAGACATAAGAGCAAAGTAGCAATGAATCAGTTTTCAAATTCGAAGTGCTAAAACATCGATAAACAAAACTTAAATACTCTAAATACCCAACGTCCTAAACAACGTTATTGTTTTCATGTTTTATAGCTGTGGTTCCCAATAAAACTTTAAAATATTTTGGTGCATATTCATTTGTCAGTATTGTGGCGCTCCATCTGTTAGGCTGATGAATCACCTGTCGTTTTCATCGAAAATTTCGCTCCGCCTTCAGACAGCAGACAAGCAATAAGAAAACCGAAAACACCTTCATTCTGTTGTTTCATGGGAGACGGTGAGAGAAATCCAGAGCACACATGGTAAGCGCAATCGCACAGAGGGAGAGAAGATTGTTTGATAAATGACGTTAGGCAAGATGAATAATTTTGAATAGTTAGGCACTATCTAATCTGAAGCCTTTTAGTTATAGCCTATTATTTGTAGAATGTATTCGGGAAATGTCATAAAAAAGCACTAGAACAAAAAGTTATTTTATGCTCACAAAAATGTTTGTACACAAAAATTATGTTTAGTCAGACACAGTCAAAGCCTTACACAACTTGAAAGCATGTGAACTGTATAACTGAACCAGCAAGGTACTTTACAGGTTCTCATGAACTAGTCTAACCAGCTTCAGGTTTTATTTTTGTCCTTTCTTGTATTTCTTCCTCATTCTCTTCTTCAAGATGTCATAGTGCCTTTGCAAGACAAAAAATAAAAAAAAAAAAAATAAAATAAAAAAAGTTTTTATTTTTTTCCATGCTTTGTTTGTTTGTTTGTTTTAGTAAGATGGACACAGAATAAATCTGTTCAGCAGTTAGGAAACCATAAACAGAATAATAATGATTTCTGAAGACAACAGTTGTAATGGAGAGAAAAGGTGAGAGATCTATTTGTACATTTATCTACTTTATGTAAATTTAAATCAAATATTAAATTAATGAAGGCAATTCTTTATATTCAAATGTTGACAGATCAAAGCAAATTGAACCAACTCAGATTAAATCATACTGCTTAACTTAGGCACAGCTTATTACATTTTATTACAAACAGCATTGACAATCTTGATATAATTTGAATGAAGATGATGTTGAATTGCTTAGAACTGTGAAGATGGATTGTTTTCTGACAGCGTTCAGCGGGAGAGATCATATTCACCTGTCCTCAGTGTCTTATCCATGAAGAGTGACAAATCAATGAAAATCCCAGTTCAGTTAAACGCTGAAGAGTCTCTGTTTAACCAAAGGTAAATCCAGTTACATTTATGTTTGGATGTGGCTTCGCAAACCTGTGTTGTTGCAAATATTGTTTTCTTTTTTTTAACAATTTAAAATTCGGGAACGACAATTAGTTCAATGAAATTTACTTTAACATTATAATAAACTCTTATTATATTAAAATATTGTGTTGTCAAAATATTTTACCTTTTGAGAAAAATCCATTGTTTTTCAGATCTGAGGAGAGGTCAGATTCACCTGTCCCCAGTGTTTTGTCCATGAAAAGCGACAAATCAATGAAAATACCAATTCAGATAAACAGTGAAGATTCTCTATTTGATCAAAGGTAAATACAGTATAAATATGGTTTATGTGACACTGCATACATTACCTACAGTATGGTTTTGGTGGTGTGACTTTCATTTTTTGACTTTTATTAAGAAATCTTGATGACATTGAGATATTTGCTGGAAAAGAATTATCTTTATGGTGAGATTTTTATTTTTCCTAGTTCTGAGGAGAGACTACATTCCCCTGATCCCAGTGTTTGGTCCCTGAAAAGTGACAAATCAATGAAAATACCAATTCAGATAAAGGATGGAGATTTTACATCTGACCAAAGGTAAATAAAGTGTAACTTACATTTTATTTTACATTCTGTTATAAAATATTTTGACATCATCTTTTATATGATAAAAATCTATGGTGATTTTTGTTTGTTTTCCAGTTCTAAGGCAAGACCACACTCTCCTGATCCCAGTGTTTGGTCCCTGAAAAGTGACAAATCAATGAAAATACCAATTCAGATAAAGGATGGAGATTTTACATCTGACCAAAGGTAAATACAGTGTAATTTACATTTTATTTTACATTCTAATTTTCCTAAAATGTTTTTGAAATCATCTTTTAATCTATGGTGATATTGTTTGTTTGTTTGTTTGTTTGTTTTCCAGTTCTTGGGTTGTTGACCACATTCCCACTGATCCCAGTGTTTGGTCCCTGAAAAGTGACAAATCAATGAAAATACCAATTCAAATAAAGGATGGAGATTTAACATCTGACCAAAGGTAAATACAGTGTAATTTACATTTTATTTTACATTCTAATTTTCCTAAAATGTTTTTGAAATCATCTTTTAATCTATGGTGATATTGTTTTTATGTTTGTTTGTTTGTTTGTTTGTTTTCCAGTTCTAGGGCAAGACCACATTCCCCTGATCCCAGTGTTTGGTCCTTGAAAAGTGACAAATCCATGAAAATACCAATTCAAATAAACGATGGAGATTCTCTATTTGATCAAAGGTAAATGCAGTATAAATATAGTGTTATGTGACAGCATACATTACCAACAGTACGGTTTCAGTGCTGTGATATAGAAAAATTAAACATTTGCTTGCAGTTTCACTTAAGACAGTTACATATGGTTATCAGTCCCAGATGTTTAACCCACCAAATTGGCAAGTGGGAGTGACTGTGTTACTGTTTTTTTTAGTTCCCTAGCAATATTAAATTCACCTGATCCCAGTGCAACACAATTGCCAATTCACCGGAGAGATGAAACAAATCTACCACATCAGAGGTGAGTTTTAATTCTGATCACCTGTTAATGTTCATTCATGCTGAAAAGGTGCACTTCATGTGCTTCTCAGGTCAGCCAAGGTAAACGGGGGTGTCTGATGACTCACCATGTCAATCACAATGAACAATAATGAATAAAGATAATTTGCCACTAGTTGCAAGGTTTCAGCAACAAATTGCAGGGACAAAAACTCTGAAAACATCCTGATCTCTTATGATCCATTTTTGAAAACTGAGAAATAAAAATGTAAATGTATCATTATCCAGTAGAGTACTGTATTTTGCTTAGGGGAATCATGGCTATCATGAGTATTATGAGTTTAAATTTTCAAGTTTACACTTAACTATATCCTACATAACCAATATTCTCTGTATTTTTATTATTTTCTCATTATTTGCTTTTACAGAGATAACACACAAACCTGTTATCCAGACATCCAACGAAAATTGAAATGTAACATGAAAATGAAGCATCTCTATATTTTTGAAGGACTTGCAAGGCAGGGAAACCCAACACTACTGAATGAGATCTACACAGAGCTCTGCATCATAGATGGTGGGAATGGAGAAATCAACAATGAGCATGAAGTTAGGAGGATAGAAAAAACATTAAAGTGTGCAGCAGGAGTAACTCTACCAATTAAATGCAAAGACATCTTTAGAGCTTTACCTGGGCAAGACAAAGCCATCAGAACTGTGCTGACAAAGGGAGTCGCTGGCATTGGAAAAACTGTCTCTGTGCAGAAGTTCATCCTGGACTGGGCTGAAGGGAAAGAGAATCAGGACATCCAGCTCATATTTCCACTTCCTTTCAGAGAGCTCAATCTTTTAAAGGACAAAATGCTCAGCCTTTCAGATCTTCTTCATGTCTTTTTCCCTGAAATGAAAGAAATGGAAATATCCAGTGATGAGTATAAAGTGTTATTCATCTTTGATGGTCTGGACGAGTGTCGTCTGTCTCTAGATTTTCAAAGCGACGTGAGGTTGTGTGATGTGAGTGAATCAGCCTCAGTGGATGTGCTGCTGACAAACCTCATTGCAGGGAATCTGCTTCCCTCTGCTCTCATCTGGATCACCTCCAGACCAGCAGCAGCTGATCTCATTCTCTCTGAGTGTGTCCATCGAGTGACAGAGGTACGAGGCTTCAATGAGCCACAGAAGGAGAAATACTTCAGGAAGAGAATCAGTGATCGGAGTCTGGCCAACATGATCATCTCACACCTGAAGTCATCAAGGAGCCTCTACATCATGTGCCACATCCCAGTGTTCTGCTGGATCTCCGCCACTGTTTTAGAGAAGATGTTGAGTCGAGCAGAGAGTGGAGAGATTCCCAAGACTCTCACTCAAATGTACACACACTTCCTGATGGCACAGATTAAAATCAAAGACACAAAGTATGAGAATGAGGACAAAGACGTGGTGGAGATGATCTTCAAATTAGGGACACTGGCATATGTGCAACTGGAAAAGGGAAACCTGATCTTCTACGAGGAAGACCTGAGAGAGTGTGGCATTGATGTGACAGAAGCATCAGTGTACTCAGGATTGTGCACTCAGATCTTCAGAGAGGAGTTTGGCTGGTATCAGGGGAAAGTCTTCTGCTTTGTTCATCTGAGCATTCAGGAACATCTAGCAGCTCTATATGTGATCCTCTCCTTCTACAACAGCAGCAAAAATGTGCTTGTCGAAGGCAAAGCAAAGGAATCGGAAATAAACGTGACATTGCCAATCGTACACAAATGTGCAATTGATAAAGCTTTAGATAGTACGAATGGACATCTCGATCTGTTTCTTCGCTTTCTCATGGGACTTTCGGTGGAGTCAAATCAGGTCCTTCTAGAAAGGTTTTTAAAGAAAAGAGCAATCGTCACCCAGGACACTGTGGAAACTGTTAAGTATCTCAAGGAAATGATAAACAGCATTTGTCCAGATAAGAGCGTCCTTATGTTCCACTGTCTAAATGAACTTAATGATCATTCTCTAAGTGATGAAATCCAAAAGTACATAGCCTTGGGAAAAGTTAACCAAGACATCCTGTCCCAAGAACTTGGCTTGGCTCTTTTGTTCATTTTAATGACATCAAATGAGAACTTTGATAAGTTTGAACTACATAAATATGGCAAATCAGAGGTGTTCATTAGCTGGCTGTATCCTGTGATCAGGCTGTCCACAAAAGCTTTGTAAGTAATTTTCATAACTGATTATATTTCAATGTAAAAATGTTACCACACAATAATAATAAATTTTGCTCTTCCAGGATGTGCAATTGTAATGTCACAGAAATGGGATGTTTAAAACTCTCTACACTTCTATCTTCACATTCCAATGTGAGAGAGCTGGATCTGAGCCACAACAACCTTCAGGACTCAGGAGTAGAAATACTCTGTGCTGGACCAAAGGAATCCAACTGTGCAAAAATATTGTACGCTCTTATGGAGTAAAGTTAAATACTACAAAACTGTATTATAAATTGTTGGGCTGTCAATAACAAAAATTTAGGTAATCAAGTAATTGGTTGATTATTCTGATGATTAATGGAGCAATCAGTTTTTTTTTTTTTTTTTTTTTGTCGCAACACATATATACATTGCAAACAATAGCCTTTAAAATCCCTTAAACGGAGTGTCTATTTAAGCGCAAACAGCCCACCTTGCTATTTACACTAACTCCGCCCACCAACGTGTGATTTGGACGAGTTAAAACTAAAAAAGATGATCAGTAAACATCAACTTCAGTCACACACATGGTAAAACGCATGTTCTACTATTTTCGACGCGACCGACCAGAGTTCAAATCCACCTATTTACACTTAAAATACATATATAATAATAACAAGGCAATAATATAAAGCATCAAAAGCAAGCAATCATATGATTTTATTGAACAAAACTGCCAAAATACATGTTGTATTATAAACAATGGAACTAGTGCATATTATGCATTATAAGAAATGCCTGCAAAGGGGCACCAACAGCCTTACAATTTTTTGCTGTAATTTCTTGAATATGAGGTCCTCAAAACATGTAAACCCAGAGCAAGGGTTCGAGTGTTTATTTTAAAATCACAATTAAAGATACTGATGCATACTTATGTGTTTTCATAAGTTTTTGAATCATTTACCTTTCAACTATAATGAAAATGCAGAGTTGGAATTATAATATTATATATATATGTGTATATTGCAGTTAGATGATTCTCGCTTGTGGAATGTGCCACTTCCAGTATTTTGCGTTAGTCCCCTGATAGCACATGTACATCTCTGAGAGGTCTATTTGACGTCTGCATTTACATTTGCAAGATGTAGTTTGTATGTATTGGACGTTTCCTATCAGATGTCAAATAGACGTCTATTAGATGTCTTTAAGATGTTTATGATTTAGAACGTATGTAAAACTGACATCTTACAGATGTCTGCCAGACGTTTGTACACAGCAGATGCTTTCCAGATCAAAAGATTTTTAACAGACATCTTGCAGACATCCGTGTGCTGATTGGGTCGACACTGGCAAATTGTAGTCAAGGATTTTTTTTTTTTTTTTTTTTGTAATCATTTTTTTCTTATTGACTCAAGTAATTGTGACAGCCCTAATAAATTCAGTGTTAATACATTTAAATATTAAATTAATTGTTTCTGTCACTTCAGAATTCAGAAATGGTTCAGCAGTAGACCATATAATCCACGCGATCAGCAATTGTTTTATGACATTGCATCTCTCACAACTGGACTACAGGATGCAGATTCTAGACTGGAATCTTTGAAGTATGTTCAAACTTTTAAATGAACCTTTGTCATGCAAATTGTGTTACATGTATGGTTGTTGTTGGATTGAAAACTATATTCTTTTGTATGCAGCCTGAAGAACTGTGGAGTAACAGACGCAGGCTGTGTTTGCCTGAGCTCAGCTCTGAGCTTAAACCCTTCACATCTGAAAAGTGCTGGATTTGAGCTGGAATAATATAGGAGATTCTGGAGTGACTCATCTCTGTGCTTCTCTGGACAAAGTTCATTGTGCATTGGAAATACTCAAGTATGATAGCACATAACACACATACTGAATTATGAAAAATGATGTGAAGTCAATGACAAAAGAGCCTTTAATTGCTTCATCAACAGGTTAAATAACTGTAATATAACACACAAAAGTTGTGCAGCATTGGCTTCAATACTAGAATCAAACCTGAAAGAACTCTCTCTAAACAAGAATGAGCTCCAGGACTCTGGCGTGAAGCTGTTCTCGGTTGGACTGCATCATCCTCACTGTAAACTGGAGTCCCTGAGGCAAGACGATTCTGAATAACACATTCACCATCAAACAACAGTTCTTAAAGAGAAGTCCACTTTCAGAACAACAATTTACAAATAATTTACTCACCCCCTTGTCATCCAAGATGTTCATGTCTGTCTTTCTTCAGTCGTGAAGAAATTATGTTTTTTTCTCCATATAATGGACTGATGTGTTGCCCCGAGTTTAAACTTCCAAAATGCAGTTTAAATGCAGCTTCAAACAATCCCAAATGCGGCTGCAAACAATCCAAGCTGAGAAAGAAGGGTCTTATCTAGCGCAACGAGCGCAACGATCGGTTATTTTAATAAAAACAATACAATTTATATACTTTTTAATGCCAAACGCTCGTCTTGTCTTACTCTGCCTGGACTGTTTTTGTTCCGGTTCATGACAGTTAGGGTATGTCGAAAAACTCCCATCTCATGTTCTCCCTCAACTTCAAAATCGTCCTATATCACTGTTTTACCATTTTTTTAAGGGTGTTCATCTTTGCATGTTCACTTTGCAAAGACTGGGTCGGTTCTTCTGCAGTGATGTAGGATGATTTTGAAATGATTTTTGAAGTTGAGGGAAAAAATATGATTGGAGTTTTTCAACACACCCTACCTGTCTTGAGTCAGAATACATAGAGTTCAAAGGAGAGAAAGGCAAGATGAGCGTTTGAAATTAAAGAGTATATAAATTGTATTATTCTATTAAAATAACTGAACGTTATGCTAGATAAAACCCTCTAAATTATGTATAACCCTAACCACAAAGGTACAGAAATACATTTTTTCAACCCATTAAAAGCAACACTCTTTCATTTTAAACCACAATAACAAAGCCCTACAAAGACATTTCTTTTTTTTTAAAGGCACCAACAACGCACAACTCATAACTCATTACATGAACCCCTTGCAACTCTTTACAGCCATGTAGGACAATTAACCCCTATATCACTGTATCAGATCAATCAAATACACTGCAGATTGATGAATGTTTGTCATTTCTTTCGATAGGCTTTCATGTTGCAAATTTAAAGCAGAAGGCTTTGGATCCCTTATTTCAGCTCTGAGGTCAGACTCTCAGCTGAGAAATCTGGACGTGGGAAACAACAGACCTGGAGATGATGGAGTGGAGATGCTGTCTGCTGTTCTTCAACATCCAAACTGTAGACTGAAAACACTAAGGTTAAGATATAGAAATCAGTGGAAACATTTATATTTTATGAAGTTGGAACGGTGCATATTACAATGATTTTTTTTTTAGGTTGGACAAATGTGGAATCACAGAGAAAAGTTGTGCTGCTCTGGCTTCAGCTCTCAGCTCCTCCAATCTGACAGATCTGGATCTCAGCATTAATGATCTGCAGGACTCAGGTGTGAAGAAGCTCTGTATCGGACTGCAGAATCCTTGCTGTAAACTAGAGAAACTGAGGTAAATGTCTGGGTAAATTTTGTTTCATGCAGTATCACTTCTGAAGCCTTTCAAAACAGATTAAGCTACTGTTAAACTCAGCAGTAATGTCTGTGTTTACAAACCCACTCTGCTCCCTTCAGGTTGTCCAACTGTAGTATTACCCATGAAGGTGTGACAGCATTGAATGAAGCTCTGAAATCAAATCCTTCCCATCTGAAAGAAGTTGATCTGCTGGAAAATAACCTGGAAGAGTCAGACTTAAAATTGATTTGGTAATATTACTTAATAGGCATAGGAAGACATCAGCTATCAATGTACAACTGTATTTTTATCAGCTTACATAACAAATATTAGCACTGTGACAACATATTGCTCATTTTAGTTAATACATTAATGTTAACTAATAGGACCTTGTAAAGTGTTTACACTTATATAGAGGGTTATAAAGATACTGTATGCAGTAAATGTAATAAATTTACAGTATACTGTACATAAACCTTCATCCTTGTCAGAGATTATTACTCTTGTTGTGAAATGTGCATTTAGGAAAACTCACAAGTTTGATGATCCAGAAGTAGAGATCTGAAGGATGAGTAGTCAAGATGAAATTTTAAACTGTAATCAAAAGGCAAAAAGTCAAAGCCAGGAAGAAGGAACACATTAAAACAGAACCAGGATGTAGAGAAAGCTACATGTAGTTAATGCAGGTTCACTGAACCTCCAATCAGGCACTGAGCAGATAATGACAATATTATGTTTTAGGCTGTACTTGGTTTAAGTATTGAGATGTGTGACCCTGGACCACAAAACCAGTCATAAGCAGCATGGGTATTATTATTATAAATAATTGGGATATTATGTAAATATTATGTTATGTAAAAGATATTTTGTACATTTTCTACCATCAGTATAGCAAAACTTAATTTTTGATTAGTAATATGCATTGCTCATGAACTTTATTTGGACAACTTTAATGTTGCACTGACGTGATGCTATGGTCTTGGCCTTGACTGCATTTACTCCATCTTGACAATTAATTGTAAATTGGTTATGTAGATGAGAGGCCCTAATTATCTTTGTTAGCTAAGCTGTCATAGTAAGTCAGAAGAGTAAATGTATGTTTTAACATGTTGAGTGTTTTTCTCAAACTAAGGAGAAAGCACATTCCAGTGAGAAGATTTTAATATTTTGAAGAATAATATTAAATAACAACTTAATAAACCACTCGAAAAAGATATACATTGAAACAGCAGTAGATTCCAGAATCCAGACAATCAAAACTTTAACAGAATACATTGAAATTTATTGCGTTTCTACAAAACTTCTGCTTGCGAATTTGAAGGTTGCCATTGGATCATTTAAAGCAAAGTGACTACACATTTAAGATTATTATCAGTGTTGAAAACAGTTGTGCTGCTTAATATTTTGTGTACATTGTTTAAAAGAGTTAAGGATTTTTTTATGCATTCATTTATTTATTTAAATGTAATACTTTTATACAAGAAAAAAAATCAAAAAAATCATACAAAATCTCACTTTTTTAAAGGGGTCATCGGATACCCCTTTCCACAAGTTGATATGATTCTTAAGGGTCTTAATGAAAGTTTATAACATTTTTTTACCTTGCCAAAATCAGCTCTGCAAAAATCATTCTGTTCTGGTCGATGTTGCTTTAAATGTTAATGAGCTCTGCTTGCCCCGCCCCTCTCTTCTCTCTGTGAAGTGAGGAGCCTGTGTTTAGCCACTACAATTGCTAACTGGCATGTTATTAGGAAAGTCTATTGCAAAGTTTCATAAAAAAAAAAAAAAAACCTTATATTCACTTCTGCTGTAAGTGAAGCTGGATCACGAATGATTTGCACAAACATAGATGGATATATATGTAGAACAGGTGGCACATTCCCTTCACAAACAAACATAATCCACTGCATCTTCAGCGACTCAGATGTTGGGAGTAAATGACGACCACTATGTTCATTATTACATCCAGCAACACAACACCTCAATCACTTAGTAGCCATTCTTGTCTATGTCCCTGTTCCAGCATCCAAACAGTGGTGATCTGACTGTTACTGCTCATTTAAGGTTAAGTAAGATATCCATGTCAATCAACTATTGTGGGTCCGGCTTCTGTCGGTGTGTCTTCACAGAATAGATGCTGAGAATGGCTTGATTTGAAATTATTTTTACAGATGAAATAAAAACCACTGAGTGGATTTTTACCATTATAGGGTAGTTGTGTACAAGTAAACTTTGCATCCAATGACCCCTTTAATTCATCAAAAAATCTTGAAACATTGTTTTAGGGTTTGACACAGTGAACAGTAAACATTCCCCAAGTCAGTTCCTTCTTTTGTGTTTATTCTGTTTAGACAGTGTGACATAGTTATTAATTAAACATAATCACATTTTCAACAATCAGGATCCATGATCACATTGCAGAGCTCCCTAAACTGGTTATGCTAGTTATCAGAAATATAAACCAAAATAATATGTGTGTGTGTGTGTGTGTGTGTATATTAGGGGTGGAGCCGAACCCGAATACGGTATTCGGAAAGGCACAAATAGCGTGTTTTTTACAAATACTTATTTCGAACAAATACTTAAAAAAATATTTGTATTCGGGAACAAGAAAAACTTTATATCAAAAAGCTGCGTTTCCTCATGAGACCGCAGTGCATGCCCGCATGAGCGAGTGAGTGAGTGACATTCAGGAGTCGGGGGGGTTGGGGGCAGGGCTCGAAATTGCGACCGTTTTGGTCGCATATGCTCCCAAAATTTAATCTGCGCGACCTCAAAATATATTGGGAAGCATTTGTGCGAGTGCGAGAAATCGTGTTTTTATTTCTTTACAAAACTTTCGCTATCCTAACTACTGCCCAGACTGCTGTGAGCTGATACAGTGAAAGTTTCGCCGTTCTCTCTAACATTACATAACTAACTACACTTGATCTTTACATTCTTAACTTTAATGCAGATTTTAGATATTAGCCGTCACTGACACTGCGCTCCGCTGAAACTCGGAACCGGCCGTTTTTTTCTCTCTTAACCAACCTCTGTTCCAGATTTGCACGAACTACATTGCAATTAGGGGTGTGTGATATGACGATTTTTGATTGTGGACAATTAAAATGTCTCCACAATCTGCTTTTGAAGAAATATACTATATTTTGTGCTGCAGCGCACATTCTGTCAGACGCAATTCTGGCGCCTCCGTCTCAATATACTGTACAACGCGGCACATTCACATCAAATGATAACTCCACTCACGCAGGGGCGTAATTTCCACTGGGGACACACTTTTCAAAATCCCGTTTGTGTCCCACCACTTTTAAATTGCTTTGTTAAATTAATGTCTTGTATTATAGAATGCACGCTCAGCACCGCAGAGAGTTTAGCGCCATCGTTAAAACGAAACCGAAAGTAAAACGCGCGCGCGCATTCAAAAGCAATTTTAATACCCCACGTTCAGAGCGCGACTCCCCAGTTAACCTTAGCATAGCTTCCCGTCACTCATTAACTTAGTTGAAACTCCTCACATGGATTTGGGCAACCAAATACAAAAGAGTGTGGCTGCTGCTGAGCCATCTCTTGGTCCTCCACCAGCCAAAAAAAGTGTGTAGAAGTGTAACGCAAAAAAAACTGGATTTTTACGCCTATTTTGAATTTTACTCGAATACAAATACAAATACAAATACTTTTCCCCCCTCAACAAATACAAATACAGATACAAATACCGGCTGCTTTGCACACCCCTAGTGTATATATATATATATATATGTATGTATATCAACATCAGTGCTTCTCTATTTATGTAAAGATCCAGAATCTAAGGACAGAAGCATACTGAACAGCATACTGAACTTTATAATGATCTTATAATGTCAATAGTACACAAGAATAGTACATTTTTAAAAAGATAAAGAAAACGTAAATTAAAGAAAAATTGTTGCACTCCAAATCCAAGCTTTTACGTCAGGTGCATAAAGCCAGGTGAATACTTGAAAATGAAGAAAAAGTTGTGCTAGTTGCACACTGAATCTAGTACCAGTTGAAAAAGTCTAGCAAAACATTGCATCATGCAAAAAGTGCTATTAAAACCAGACAAACATTCTATTTGTTTTTAATTCACATGCACCCTGCACTTTTTGCACAATGCACTGCAATGCAATGCAAAAAAATAAAATAAAATAAAATAAAATAAAATAAAATAAAATAAAAACAATCTGTGTGCAGCTATCAAAATTTTTGCTCATTGAAAAAAGATAAAAAATGTCAAAAAAGCAATAATAATAATATAGCTGCTCTTTTTTCATATTTATCAGAGCATTTATGAGAGCAAGCAGTGTTTAAGAAGTGAGAAAGAGGGAGAAAGGAATGAAACAGAATGCGAGCGAAAGGTGAAATAAGAGGAGGTTTGGCACGCTTCTGAAGATGGAGTTGGATGCTGCATTGAATATAACAAATCCAGGCTGGTTGCTCCCCGTGTAAGACTTGACCCATTCCTGGTACCGAGAGACTCTGGCGAACACGGTGGGAAATGTGGGGTCAGCACACTCCATACCAAAACTCACAATGCCGGACTGAACCCACACGGAGCCTTTCCTACTGACCATTGGACCTCCAGAGTCTCCCTGTATTGACAAACATCCAGCATTTATATCTCGGACAGTATACAGTGAACTGCTATAGACAGAAGCATGCAATAGTCAGTGCACACCTGTGAACCCTCCCCTTTTTCCTGAGATTCTCCTGTATTTTACCATTCTATCCCGATATCATCCCGTTTAAATATTGTCCCGTATTTCTCCCGTATTTTTAACCCTTCTATAAAAAAAAAAAAAAAAAAAAAAAATCACACTGGGCGCATTTTACACGTTTCCTACATTCGTAAAATATTCCAAGTTGCCAGACCTTGTATGAAACGCATGTAAATTGAGATATAGCTTACACTTCAAATGGGTATGGTTTAATTGATTAAATATCAGCGCTGCAAGTTTCAAAATCAGGTGATGCGCTGCTTTCTTTACTGAGGTTACCAGGGAAACGGCTATATTCCTGGCGAAAGGCGCCACCTGCTGGCAGAGAAATTATTAGCATTTTTCAATAATTTGCTCTTGTAAATGTGAAGACAAGAAGATAATGAATTATAAAACTCTAGCCTACACTAAGATATTTATTACTAAATTGTTACTAAATTAATATAATTATTTGATAATAATTGTTTAAATTAATGTAATCAATAATAATAATCATCATCATCATCATCATTGATACTTTTGACTCCACCCCCTGTATTTTGGATCCCAAATGTTAACAGGTATGCAATAGTGTAGCCCTATGTATGTGTCTTTCAAAACACTATTTATTTATTTATTTATATTTTCCTGAGGCCGGCATAGCTTTTTCAAAAAGTGTCTTTATTTTTGTGACTTAAGTGTGACTCGAGTCTATTCAAGTAAGTGTCAACTTGACCAATCTGGCAAATCAGTCGTATTTATTGTATGTAGCTGACTTATTGTTATGAACAATCTTGTAAAAAATATTAGATGACTAAGCCGTTTATGCAGCAGGCTACAGGTAGTGTATCAAAAAGCAGTCGTTCATGATCAGTTCATGATCAGTGCAGTAAAGACCGGGCTTAATTGAACAACTAGACCTGGCAAGTTTGCAGGTGACAAAACTGGTGAGTAATGTTTTGCAAACTGATTTGGACTAAAAAGGATTAAAAGGAATGACTGATGTCTTACCTGACATGTACCCTTTCCTCCCTGATTTAACAATCCAGCACAAATCATATTGCTTGTGATGCTTATGTTGACTCCTCCATAAGCATTATTACAGTTACTGTCATTCACAACTGGTATCATCACCTCCTGCAGTATAGCAGGAAGTTTGGTGCCTGTGACACAGATCAGAGGACAAAGTTTATGGATTTTAAAAACATTTCTAGGTCAATTCTTTAGGTTTTATTGTATAACTGGCAAGGAAATGTTCACACACCATTAGGTTGCAGCAGACCCCATCCAGTGACCCAGCTCTCTGTACCTGCAGCAAACACACTACCAGCCGCTGCCAGACAGACCGGCCTAATGTAATCAGAGAAAGTCACAGAGGAGGAGAGCTGGATCAGCGCTATGTCATTGTCAAGATTTGAATAGTCAAAGAGAGGATGACTGATGATTTGACTCGCTGTCCTGTTTGTCTCATAAGGATTGGAGCCGGATTGGTTCAAACGCCCAAAGTACATCACAATGTAAGATGCATTGAACCTGTAAATAGATAAAGTCCTTCTTTATTCCCACTATTATCATTTTACAAATGTATCTTGAGCTTTATTTGGTTTTTAAAAGAGTAGTTTACTTCCAGAACAAAAATGTACAGATAATTTACTCACCCCCTTGTCACATTTTTCCTTCTTCAGTCAATAAGAAATTATGTTTCTTGAGGAAAACATTTCAGGATTTCTTTCCATATAGTGGACTTCAGTGGTGCCCCCTAGTTTGAACTTTCAAAATGCAGCTTTAAAGGGCTCTAAAATTGACAATTTATATACTTTTTAACCTCAAACACTTAAGGTCTGCATGAACTCTGTTTTTCCAGTTCAAAAGGGTATGTTGAAAAACTCCCATCTCGCTTTATTCCCTAACTTCAAAATCATCCTACATTGCTGCAGAAGTACCTACCAAGTGTTTGCAAAGTGAATGTGCAAAGAAGATCAAACACCCTTTACAAAAAAAAAGTGAAACAGTTTTTTTGAACCTAAAACAAAAAAAAATTTTTTTTCAACATACCTTAACTGTATTACACAGACTATAACAGAGAATAGACAAGACAAGCATTTGAGGTTTAAAAGTATATAAATTGTCAATTTGTTTTGAAAATTGTTTGTTTTGCTAGATAAGATCCTTCTTCCTTGGCTGGGATTGTTAGAGCCCTGTGATGCTGCATTTAAACTGCATTTTGGAAGTTCAAACTTGGGAGCACTATTGAAGTCTGTTCCTCAAGAAACGTTTCTCACTGACCTCAAGAAGAAACTGAAGAAAGAAAGATGAACATCTTGGATGGCAAGGGGGTGAGTAAATTATCTGTACATTTTTGTTCTGGAAGTGAACTAATCGTGTCCTAATATTGTGTTGAAATCCCCTACAACAAGTGTGAATGCATCTAAGGTCAGAAAATATTGTAATTTTCTCAGAATATAGATTTATACATCAAGTCATTTCTCAATGATTTCAAAACAGTTCAAAGCAGCATTGATCGTAAGGTCTGTAAACCCCTCCCTTCCATAAGCCTACTCAGAGAGAAGTACTTGAGCAAATCAGTGAGCGCAACCATTTGTGTTGCCAAATCCATGGTTGTTTTTGATGTTCGCAGGTTTAAGCAACCCCAATAACATCATATTTCACCCCTGGAATGCAAATTTTTTTAGCAGGGGATCCCTGATAAAAAGCATGTACTTTACACCCCAGAACGTGATTTTTAAAGGGGACCCCCTTCCAAAACGCAATTGTGCTAGTTTTAAGTAGCAGTTGGGTGGGTTTTGTTGTGAAAATCTGCGATTCCTGACAATAATATAGTGCATCAATCCGTTCTTAAAATAATGACATAAAAACTATTTTGTTTAACACTTATGCAAGTGAATTGTGCCCACAGTTAAAGTTCAGCTGCTAAACTGTAAACTCTTCACAAGACAATAATGGTGGATATGTTAGCCGAGTGCTAACATGACTAATTTAGTGCCTTTTAAAATGCATTTTATTTTTTTCTAAATTTTGTTTTTTCCATTTAAATTTTTCTGGATTCCATTTTTGTCTGTTTTATTTTTTCTCAACTTCTTTTAAATGGTAAATTTAATTTTAATTGAATTAAAGAGCATGTGCATTTAATTAAAATCATGAAACTTATACAATTTCACATCAGTTTAATAAAGGTTTGTCAAAAAGGACGTTTAGGGCCCTATGAAAAGTTTTATTTTTTTCTCACCATGTATTATTGTTATCAAATTCTCTGTTTTTCCATGTCTAATTATTTGAATGCATAGTTAATTTATTCAAATTTATTCTTAAAATAGCCTTATGTTTATTTTTTTTTTTTTTTTTTAACCTCAGAAAATCTGTTATGTTATGTATTTAAAATGTTCTGGTTATCAGATGAAGGCAGAAAAAAATGATTAAATTAATCTTTTAATTATTGAAAATTAAGAAAAGTTTTATTTATTTATTTATTCATTTATTGGCAAACAAAGGGGAATTTACTATTAAAATGAAAACATGGAATAAATGTTGTGTGTTTATACCCTAAAAAGTAATGTTTGTTTCATTTTAGTAGTGTTAATAGTAGTAATATATTTCTGGCACAATGTCTTCAAGTTAAACCAGACTTTTATTTTGTCAACACATTAATCGACACATTCTTATGAAATAGTGGGTTCACAGGGAATTTTTTAAGAAGTAATTCAGTAAGATATCATGATAATATCATGGTTTACCTGGAAACCTAAAGCTGCACTAGGTATACATTACATATAAGCACAAACAGAATAAAATCTATTTTTCAAAAACCCATGTGACTTGCTCTTTAAGCTAAACATACCACCGGAAGCAGTGAGCTGCAGATAAAACCCAGTCTTTAGTGATGAGGGTTCCGCCACAGAAATGGCCATAGTCAACGTTCTGAATGGTGAGATGAATGCTGACCTGCCACGGCCAAACGCCTGCTGCCGCATTCTCCCCTCCAACAATCCTGTTGCTGAGAGGGGCTCGACCACATACTAATGAGAGAAAGCAAGCTATGAGATTTCCTTCTTAAAATGCCTCATAGACACAGAAGAAACATTCTGTGAGTTTTGGAGTCATTGTGAAAACTTACCATCTTGCTGGCAGAGCAAACCTGGTGGACAGACAAGGACAGGGACAAGGACAAAGACAAAGTAAGCAGACAGTCATCCAGAAAGAGCTGATAAACTGGTTTGTGCAACTAAACATGCAGTGCCTTTGTGAATTAAATTAGATTAGACTTCTTTGTTATTTCTGAATTTTTAAAATGGGCGTGAACATTTAGTGAGAGTAGCAAAATATAAAATAATTGTATATTTTACAGTATATTACAAAAATGACAGTATTTTTATAGAATTTCACACTGTATATTACAAGTATTTTAACAGTTTATTTCATAAAAGTTTGGACACTATTCATTTTTTTAAATAATTACAACTATTCACCACATTTTGGGATAACATTAAAGTCATCAAATCTATAACTAACACAAAGTCACTAAAAGAATTAGATTAATGTAGTAATCAAAATATTATGCAAATTGAAAGTATCTTTCAGCTTAACTGCATGCTGGAATTTACATTAATTAAATTCATCTACTGAAATACATAAATACATTCATTTAAATGCAGAATTTGTGTTTATCTGCGAAACCAATTTCAAGCATTTAACCGTGCGTCTTTAGATTCAAAGGATTTTACAGTCATTGAAAACATAAATTGTCAAACGTGCTTTCAAGGTTCTTAGGAGATAAATGGCTTGCCAGTTATTAAACAGTTGAAACAAACATTATAAGATGTGCATCTGATTTTGTCAACATGTAGGCTTTTTGTGCTCTTACCTGCTATGTAGAGAATAATGACTCCAGCAACACTCAAAGCGGTGTTGAACTTCATACTTCAGTTCTGCTTTGTGATCTGACTGCTGTTTCTGAACTCTTAGGTTTCCAATGAGATGGAAATCAAGTATCTCCGCATTCATCAAGAGTTCTGTCTCCACCCCACCACTACCTTCATCTCTGATGTATTTCCATAAGTGTCTTTTGCTGGTGTGTTTATCATCATCATTGTGATTATCACAGCTGAAAGCCTTTGAAAAAACAGCATGAACAACACAAAAGAACAAAAAAGACATCTCTCTCTTCATAATTTAATTTACATAAGCATCATACATACATGTTAGTTCATTTTAAATAATGCAGTTAACTAATGTTAACAAATGGAACTTTACTGCATTTATTGCTCTTCATTTAACTTATCCAAGTAGTGAACACACACAACCGGATAGTTTCCCCAAAGCTGATGATGTGTTGCATTATCAGAAAAGACCTGCTTGTACTTTTATTATTCTAACTTACTTACAAAGGCACCGGCATATGACCAAAAATGTGAGAAAACCAGTATGTACAGTCATCTCTATTTATAGCAGAATGATCAAATATCTTTAAAGAATCTTCTGTTAACACAATTTCAGGCTTGGAGGAATGCAGAGATAATAGAGACAACAAAAATTAACTATATTATGAAGTCAACTTGATTCATTCAGCATTTTATATAATACAGACTGTCAAAGCAGCTTTTTAGTATTATTCAAACAGGAATATCATGGTTGTTTCCCTCTTCGTCCTGTGGATTTTTCTTTCAGGATAATCTTCCTTCACAAAGACAGATCTGCCTGACTCAGTTTTCAGCTTTGCCAAAACCTGCTCCTGTAATGGTTAGACAGAGACCTCATTTATAAAATGTGCGTATGGTTCGATCTTAGTGTTTGAACTCTAAAATTTATGCCAATGTTCAGATTTATAGAAGAGGTCTTTGACATGGAAAAGTGTTTAGTGCTCTCCTGCAGATGAAAACAAACAAACAAACAAACTTTAATTTAAAACATTTTGCTTGTTTTACTAAAAGTCATTTCCAGTATTCATTATGGTGTAATCTTAATTTTAAAGTAGTATTACTAACATTTTTTGAGTATAAAATCAACAGCTGTCTGATGTCTCGTTTGTGCAAACACTGAGGAAAATTGTACTAGGTTGTTGAGTCAGTGATGCTATAGGTGTTAGTGCACTTGTTGCTTTTTTAAATGCAGAACATAATTACATACAAGATCAAGGAAAAATTCCATGGTTGTATCTTTAACAGTTAACATAATAAAAATAAATACTTTAACAATGAACATAATAAAAATTAATATCATGGGTTTGCGTACATCACACAGAAAAACAGTACTATGACAAGGTTAAATATCTTTGAATAATTCATCATAATGCAATTTTTTTTTTTTTTTCTTTTTTTTTTTTTCTTTTAAACCTGTGGAATGATACAAGTGTTAAGGCACTTTTGCATGTGGATGAAAAACCTTACACATAAAATAAAAGTAATGAACAACATATTCAATAGATAACAATTTTGGGTTTTTGTACTTCAAAATATCTTTACTCAGACAGCACACGTTGTTATTAGGTCATAAGTCACACGATAACAGTCCGGTTCGCATTCATACTTAATGAATTCAGGCTATAGAGTACGTACTCGTTAAATAAGTAACTATTGTAATTACCTACGTAGTGAGTATGCAGTTTCGAACACAGCCATTCCCTATAGGTTCCCAGAACGTTCCCCTAACCTGCAGGGAACGTTCTATTTACGTTAAGAAAACTTTCCTGGCTAACCAATAGGGAACATTCTATTTATGTTCCTAGAAGGTTCCCTGAAAGTTCTCTGAAGGTTCCCAGAACGTTCTCCTAACCTCTTCACTCCGATACCGCTGCCGTATGTCAGCACTCCCGCGTCCCGTAGTAAGCAGACGGACGGATGTGGACCTCAATAATCACTACTACAAACCATGTCTTGTTTTAAACTATTGTTTAATCCTTACAGATATTTAAAGCACATTTAGCCACCATAAAATGACATTAAATTATCCTTTAATATCCTAGATTTGTTTTATTCGTTAATATATAAGATTAGAAGTACCATAACCCAGATTTTGTTTATTAAAGCACCAAATAACACTGACTTCAACAAAATATTGGATTTTAAAAATGTGGATTTTATTTTTACAGACATTGAAAACGAATACATTTATTTGACTTAGAATAATATTACATTCGTTTCTTACCACTGAATTAACGACGATGTGCTTCTCTCTTTTGGTCAGTACACAAAAACTTCTCCGTTAACATCATGTTCTCTTCAATTGGACGTGTCAAATTTCCCTGAAATCACAATATTTACTCTCGTATATATATTAATTATAAGTAATTATTCATTAAAGCGATCAATCAACGAATGTTAGTCAGTCAGTAAAACGAAATGACCGTTAATTTTTAAATTACGCGGGTGCGCGGCTTTCTGTGGAAGGCAGGATTGAGCGCGTGCTAGAGAAGCGCGTGCAGATCAGAGGCGCGCAGAAAATAAATATACAAACAAACCCAGTGTTAATGATATGATTTTCTGACTACGCTTAACCTTGGCTTAATTGGAATTATATTATAATTATAATTCGATTTGACCACTTTGATGTCTACACTTTATTAAACGCTTATTTTAGACATGAAATTCTGCAAAAAAATAGTTTGTTTATGATGAAAAAGAATACATTTTAACATTAGAATGATCAGGAAGATCTGCCAAGTTTTTATTAGTTTACACTGATATGACAACTAAAAATAACCTGCAGGGAACGTTCTGGGAAGGTTGTTTTTAGGTTATAAAATTAAACCAAAAAATAACCTGCAGGGAACGTTCTGGGAACGTTCCCTGTAGGTTGTAAAAATGCAATCTAAAAATAACCTGCAGGGAACGTTCTGGGAACGTTCCCTGTAGGTTGTAAAAATGCAATCTGAAAATAACCTACAGAGAACGTTCCGGGAACGTTCTCTGTAGGTTCTAAAAATAAAACCTAAAAATTACCTGCAGGGAACGTTCTGGGAAGGTTCTTTTTAGGTTATAAATTTAAACCAAAAAATAACCTGCAGGGAACGTTCTGGGAACGTTCCCTGTAGGTTATTAAAAAGAGAACCTACAGGGAACGTTCCTAGAACGTTCTCATTTGGTTCCCAAAAAAATAACCAAACGGGAACCATAGGGGAACGTTAGGGGAACGTTCTGTGTATGCTGGGATGGCGGCCCATGCTTATTATAAAAGTGTTCAAACTTCCAGATACATTTCCTTGCACATTTTTACAGAATCAGAATATCAGATATTTCATAATACAGTAAGCAAGTCTGTGATTATTGATAATAGAAAAAGGAAAACGATCTAAAAGTGATTTAGTCATACAGCGCTATTGTGGCTGCATTAGGTCCAGTGTTTGGGAGTAACTAGTTACATGTAGCGGAATTACGTAATGTAATTCCAAAATAAATGAGAAAAAATATGTAATTAATTTACAGTTACTTTTGAAAAATGCCAGTGATTACAAAGGGGATTACATCTGATTTTTTTCACACACCCACCCCCACTTACAGATTCAGTTGACTTCTTTTAAATTGCATTGACTGCTCTAAAATGAGACACCAATGTTTCAGGAGTTCAGGACACAGAACAGGACACATGCTTATTCAATAACGGTTTTATTTCCTATTTAGGTTTATGCATAAACTTTATTTTTTAAGATAGTTTTTTCTAAGCGTTAGCATTTTCTGTCATAACTATGCAAACATTTGATTTCAAACGCAGTATCATATCTATTAAATTATTTCTTGTAACTAAGAGCTATTAAGTCTGAATTTGGGGTGTCGGTGCCAAAAGCCTTGTGGTTAGCACGCTGACATTTCGCCAGCCACCCGAGTTCAATTCCCATCTTGAGGCCCTTTACCGATCCCGCTCCCCTCTCTTCTCCCATCTCTCTACAATCCTATCACAATAAAAGGCATAAAAAGCCCAAAATAAGTAAAAAAAAAAATATATATATATATAGTCTGAATTTGTGTTGGCTATGCTTTAAATTATATTATTACATGGCTCTGTGGGATGCTTGATTCTGATTGGTCAGTCATGACATTCCAAGGTATGTTAATCCCTGATAACAACTGGTAAAAACTAATAACTCAGGCTCATAACTTAAGTCAGTGCTATATGCTTGATGCTTGAGCTTGCCGTTTGCTAGAAACTGATTTCTTCATGGAAGCATCAAATATTTCAACTCAGATCAGTGTTTTGTGTCTAATAATTTTGACACGAAACATCTAAATAATCTATCAAGCAGCTGTGTAATAAGTGAGATAATGTACATTCAGCCAGTTGTTATCACAAAATAAAGATGTATATCATCCCTTACTTATTATAATCTTAATTCAAGTAATAAAGGATTTTGAAAGTCTGACAGTAATCAGTGTTGAGTGCTACTGTAAGGTTAACCATGCCTGGTTTAAATGTTTCAAAATGATTAACAGATAAAAATATAAGAAATTTAGAAAAGTAATCAAAAAGTAATTAAAAGTAATAAGTTACATTACTTTAGTAAAGTAATTGAAAAGTTACACTACTTATTACATTTTAAATCAAGTAACTTGTAATCTGTAACCTATTACATTTCCAAAGTAATCTTCCCAACACTGGTTAGGTCACGTGACAAACATGACGTGTCGCCATGAAAACAATAAGGCGATAAGTTCTAAAATAACTGTCGCCTAAAAAAACTCAGCTAGAATATTTTAAAATCACGTGTGAAAGGGTTAAATGATCTATGCTAAGCTATGCTAAAAGTGCTACCGCCAGTGATCGGCTGAATGTTTTCAAAAACGGTAAAACAACTGTTTAACTCTGGGGGAGCTAGAAAATGTGGACTGTTCCTTTAAAATTGACGGAAAATGCATCTAATAGAGACACCAGTAGCAGGACAAACACATTGAAAAACGTTGTAAATATGTTTAGTCATTGTAGTAGTAATCACTGCCTGTTTTTGCAAAAAGCGTTTCATTTTTTATCAAAAGAAACCTATATGCTGTTGATTTTTTCTACTCAAGTGAAACCGAAAGTAAACCGAGCTCTGCAAGTAGACCCCCAAATTACAAGAAAATATAGGCGTGTAGTGTGATGTGTGTGTATGAGAGAGAGAGAGAGAGAGAGAGAGAGAGAGAGAGAATGATTCCTTTGGATTTGGAAACATGGGATAAACATTAGTCGAATGATCACAAATGCGTCCATCCACTGATATCATATACAATAAACATTAGTCGACTCCACAGCGTCCATCCACGGTCCAGCGCCCACTGCGCTGCCACTGGCTGCTAGAAAAGCGGACGGATGTGCGTAGTCCTGTAAGCAATCTGTTCTAACGGTGTGTGCGTGCTTATGAAGTAAGTAGCAGTCTGTTAATTCATTGTTCTCTATTATGTTTATGAACGTTTCGTTTAACTGCTCAGAGTGTGTTCAAGTTAAATGTTAGTGTGTCTATTTACATACTAGATTGCTCACATTTATCACTGTTTTGTTTAGATGACACGTGCCATCTATTCATTATACGGTTAAACTAGTATATATATATATATATATATATATATCGCTCATTTCTAAGAATTAAAGCACTCTTTTGGCACCAGCAGATTAATGTGCTAGACTGAGGGACTTCATAGGTGTACTGTATTAATCATTGTATAATTAGTATATATTAATTGTGGAAGTTACTGTGATTATATTTATTGTGACTATTGTTATTTGTTATGCTTACATATTATATCTTTATTTTGTAGAAAAACCACACACATGCAAAGCAGAATGTCTTCAGTGTACTGAGTTGTGGTGACAATAAATGGGTAATTCCCACATAGCTGTTCATCTCTGGTAAAAGTCTCTAACCGGACACTTTAAAGAGGATCTGTTATCATATGGCAAATTCACATAAAAGAAAGAAGAACTACCAGTAGCCACTCATTTTTACATGTTCATTTACTGTTGTTCTCTGATTACTGTCAAGGTAGTCTGACAGTTCATCCACTTTCCTTATCTGTGGAGACATGTAACAACAAGACTTGTCTATACAGGCATAACAGTCACACTCTTGAATTCCAGAAATCATCTGTTGAAATCATCTGTTATTGTGCCAAAGTGAAACTTGAATGTTTGATTAGTTCAGCGTGTTCTAAGGGTTTAATATAATATTTAAAACCAGCTGTCTAGTACTTGTTTCCTCAATCTGCATTTGTCATTTCAACACACTAACTTCCACCAGGCTTGGAGCTGGTGCAACACATCCTTAAAAGCATATTTCTTAAGCTTATAAAACAAGTATAAATCCTGCAAGGAAAAAAAGAATGCTGTGACTTTTTTGACCAAATGTATGTGTGTGTTTTATATGAGACTCACCAGCTGCACATGCTCAGTGCAGTCCTGAGAGACCTTGCGTGTAAACCACATTCTGATTCACTCAAGATACAAGATCTGCTGTAAGATCTGAGAATTTTCCAAATCAGCTCACCCATTCAAACGGATCACTTCAACCTGCTAGACAAGCCATGGATTTTGAGAACGGCAAAGAAGGATGTAATAATTGCAAACAGAATTGCAATAACAAATGCCAATGTCATTGTCATACAATAACCCAAAGTCCAAATCCTAGTGAAAGGACTGATGAGAAGATGTCTGAGACACCTGAAAGGCCTTTGGGAGATTGTGGCTCCTGTCATTGTGGCTACTGCCCTTTTGTCCCCTGTCACTGTGGCCCTTGTGATTGTGACTGTGGTGATGGTGGCGCCGGCGATGGTGGCGCCGTTGATGGTGGCTCATGTGATTGTGGCTCATGTGATTGTGGCCCCTGTGATTGCGGCTCCTGTGACTGTGGCTCCTGTGACTGTGGCCCCTGTGATTGCGGGTCCTGTGATTGTGGCTTCTGTGATTGTGTCTCCTGTATTATTCAGTGAATGTTTGGAGAAAGTTGACAGGTGAGAAAAACATTTGTCTTTTTAAATGTGCTCCGAACATTGATTAATACTTCCACAATATTAATAAATCATAATGTTAATTTCAACATTTACTAACACATGTTTAAATAAAAAATTGTGCTAGCACTGTAAAGAGTAAGATGTATTTGAAATCCATTTATTTCCTGTTAAGTACATTACAAATACATTTACATTTTTATGTAGTTAATAAAAATACTCTGCAGTTGTACTTTCAGTATACTAAACTGGTGTACTTGTATTGGAACATTTAGTGCTTAATGCACTTTAATTCTGTGGAAGTAATGCTGAAGTCCAACTAAGGATATACTGAAGTATATTTGATTGGGCTATAGTGGAACTATCACAAGTATACTTACAAATATCAGGGTTTTTATTTTTATTTTTTTTTTTTTTATTTTTTTTTTTAATTTGTAGAAAATACATTGCCTTATTCAAACCATTTTTTTCCAGTAATTCAGTAATTCATCTGTACAGAGTAGATGGATTTGTGGAGACAGAGCAGCACTCCGGACAGTTCCAGCTCCATTAAGGAACATCATCAACACAAAGACAACAGTGATCTACTGTGATCTACAGTAAACATCAGGACATCTTTAGTGCCATAATGGATGATAAACATCATAAAGTATACTAAATATATGTATATATCAAATATTATCTGTATCATATAAACACAGTTCCAGCCAAAAGATCAAAGTAAACTAAATAACAGATCAGGTTTCCTTTCTTTCTTTTTTCAGTGCTCTGAATATATGTATTTTTAAGGACATTTATCTGTTTCATTGATAGGAAAATTGTTACATTTGACCATATTTTCTCCATAAAAGACAATTATTTCTCAACCCTGAGATGATTTTTTAAATGTTTGTTACATTATATTTTTTGTACATCAAAATCATGCCAATTGCCTTTATTTTGAGGGGGGAAAACCTTTTTTTTTTTCAGTAACACACGTAATCAGTTAAACAATTTGATGTGAAGTGTGATGAAATTGTGAATGAAGTGAATGTATGCATTGTCAATGTAAAATTATTGTAAAGTTATACTGCATTGTCTCTGAAAAAAAAAAAAAAAACATTTTTATTTTTACAGTGTGGCCTCCTTTACACTAAGAGTCAGATTAACTAAATGAAACCCAAATATAGTGATAGTGAATGTGATATTTTCATTTGGTCATGTTTTTTTATTTTTTTTTTTTTTTTGTTTCAGTTTATATTAAGCAATATGTTTATTACTGGCTTCAAATTAAATGTGTTCACTGTATTACTGAACTGCCACCTCTGCTGCCAGTATCTTACTGTTATATTTGAGCATGTTATTGCAGTATATAATCAACTCTTCTGTTTCTGTTGAAGTCTAAACTTCAGTTGATGGTCTTTGACTGTTATTTTTGTTATTTTTGTAAATGTTTGGCACCCTGTGCTGCCATTCATTGAATAATTTTTTTAACACTTTGTATAAAGTGTACATGCTGTTAACAAGCAGAATCAGTGAAGGAAAGAGGAGCAACAAGAACAGAAAAAAAAAAAAAAAGAAACAAGAGTTTAGATGTTTGATTATGCTAATTTCCCTAAAAGTCTTAATTACTATAGCAAAGAATAAAGTCAACAGTTGTTTCTCAATCATCTGGGATGATCACATCCTTAACAAATGGTGACCAACAGTACAATGGGAATGGGTGTTGGACCCTGTGAACCATTTTTACAATAGGGTGTCAGAACTTCAGTGTACTGAACTTTACAGACCACAGTGACAGAAGCAACTTCATTTACATTAAGGGTAGCAACTGTAAGTGTATTAAATGATTGAGTTTAGGATGTTTGGGGCTTATTCCAGCTCCATTGAATCCAAAGTACTACATGTATATTGTCACCGCTTTGCTGCAATAAAAATCTTCACCAAGTTCTACCATGTCCTCATCACTATTTTGTAAATTGGCGTGCCAGCCAGGAGGCATTTCCAAAAATAAAAAATAAAACATACAAAAAAAGCGGGGAAAGGTTATATATATATATATATATATATATATATATATATTATGTCACGGGTGAAGAATCACACGACAAGTTGTGACAAACAGGGCGACGCTGACTAGTCCGGAGACACTTGTCACAATGAAGCGTTCAGATGCAAAACCAGCTAAAAGCCATCTTGGTCAAAAATGAGATAATGATACTGAGTGAATGCTCTCGACACATATTATACGTCAGTCAAATACTTTTTCTTCAAACTCGCAAAAATAGCAGCCTCAGAATAATAGATTATTATTCTGCACGAATCTGCGGAAGAACTGACGGGGTGTGGTTTGATCCTTGGCTGACCAATCAGTAGAAAGGGGCGTTTCGTTCTGCCCACATGTAGAAATCGAGTATTTAAGCAGTTTATTAATTTTTCCACCCCTGAACGAAAAACGAAAAATCAAGCTGAATTCTTGTTTTCCGTTTTTCTGGAAAGAATGAAAAAACGAAAAAGGAGCCGTTTTCTCATGTTTCTTCTTTCAATATTAAAACAAAAAATGAATGGATGGAAGATACCCTGATTCTCAGCCTGTCACATTCATGTCTGTAAATGTCATTGGTTTCTCCCATTGTCTCCCCCCGTCGTTCTGCTTACTTTGGTTTAGTCCTCATTATCGACATCCCCCTCACCTGTCCTTGTTTTCTGTTTGTCAAGTCAAGTCAAGTCACCTTTATTTGTATACCGCCTTTAACAATACAGAATTGTGACAAGGCGGCTGTACAGTATTAAATAGGAAACAGTACATCAACAATGCCAAAGGCAACATTAAACACTCACATTATAGGTAAAGGTAGTTAATCAAAAACAATAAAATAAAATGCAATATCGTGTGAAGAGAAAGTGTTGTATTCTGAGTTCTCTGTCGGTCCTTGATGTTGATGTTGTTTGGTGTTCGTGGATGTTTCGCTGTTTTCCTGCCTGTTCCTGCCTGATTCGTATGAAGATTTATATTAAAGTTATTGTTTGTATCATATCTCGTTTCCCATCTCGTCCGTCCAGCAAGACACATAACAGAAGGACCGACCGAAACAGTTTTTTCCCGGCATTTTCCCTGCTTTATTTTTCGTTTTTTCCTCAGTGTTTGTTTTTTTTGCTTTTTCGTTATGGATAACCCCGCCGTCCTCGTTCTCCTCCTGGAGCAGGGGAATTGCTCTCTCGAGGACCACACTAGAGACTTTGTGAATGCAGTAGGCAGTATGATAAGCACATGTGATGCGCCATTTGCACCCACACCCTTCCTCAGATAATGATTGCGGAATGCAAATGACCATAATAACCAGCCCGGCGCTTAAAAAAAAAAAAAAAAAAGAAAGAAAGAAAGAAAGAAATCTCCCTTAAATTGTTCAGTGTCAAACCATTACATCAGAGTCAAGTATTGATTTGCAAATGTTGGAATTGCCTGGGTTATCAGAGGTTGAAGAGGAGGAAGCGAGAAGATTGTTGATGAGATATTCCGATGTTTTTGCTAAGCATGATAGTGATTTGGGGTGTACAAATTTAATTGATCACCAAATTCCTCTAGTAGACGAGACACCCGTACGTCAGCGGTACCGGAGAATTCCTCCTAGTCAGTTTGAGGATGTAAAGGCACACATTAGACAATTGTTGGACAGTCACGTTATTAGGGAGAGCGGTAGCCCATATGCTTCACCAATTGTGTTGGTGAAGAAGAAAGATGGATCTTTGAGAATGTGCATAGTACCTAACCCATATCCCATTACAATCTACCCCCCTAAATTTAAATCGACGTCCCGTCATGGGAAGAATAACTTGCCCATTTAGCTGAGTTTCATTAGTACATACAGACCGAGGGAGATGATATGGATTTGAATGGCATCCCGCCATTGCCCTCCCTGTACGGCTTTGTACAACTTCTTCCTGTTGTGGGGGATAATGATCTTCAACATAATCCATTACTGAAGTTAACGAGGAGTTGATGTTATCTTCCTGCAAAGGTTGAGATCTAGATTGAACTTGTTGAACTTTGTCTTGGATAGGTTCACTCTTAGGCAGTAGTGACATTATTACCATGTCTCCATCTCTATCTCTAGAAATTTCCTGATGGTCAACTAGATCTGAGAGACCAGGATCGTCTGGAGAGGAATGAACTGGACGCAATTCAGAACGGTGAATGTTTCTAATACTACCAGTTCCATCTATCGGGGCAATAGCATAAACAGCTCCATGTCCACCTGGACACCGGACCACTTTATAGGGAGTTGGATCCCAGGCATCTTGGATCTTATTCCTACCTTTTAGGTTATGGGCTCTTTGATACACAACCTGGCTCTTAGCTTTTCCTGTCCCACCTGAAGATCATTTAATCGAGCACGATGTTCTGTAGCACACTGAAGGGGGGCTCGAGCCCTGCTGAATATTCGTTCCAAGTTGTTTTTGTGGACTACATTACTTTGGGCATGACTATCCAATCCCAACAGGAAATCAACAGGTAGATAAGGTTCTTGTCCAAACATGAGGACATAAGGAGAATACCCAGTAGACTGGTGCTCTGTGGTATTATACGCAAACACTACCTGAGCAAGATGGTCTGGCCAATGACATTTTTCTTCTGGAGGCAACGTACGCAGCAAATCATGCATCGTTCTGTTGAAGCGTTCACATTGGCCATTCCCTTGTGGTCGATAAGGTGATGTGCGAGTTTTTGAAATACCACACAGTCTACAGATCAGCTTGCTTTCAAAGCACCGACCCTGATCTGAATGAATCTGTCTTGGTACTCCAAATAAATAGAACCAACGTTCCACTAAAACACATACCACTGTTGCTGCCGTTTGGTCTTTAGTTGGAATAGCATGTGTGAATTTCGAAAATACATCAGTCAGAACTAATACATTTTCGAGCCCATTTGATGGAGGTTCCAACAATGTAAAATCAATGGCCAGAATATCTAATGGCCTCTCTGCCATCAGATGTCCCATAAAACTCTGTACTTTTGGTCGTACCACTTTAGCTAAAGTGCAGCGCTGACATTTCTTACACCATTCTTCAATAAACTTGAACATACCAGGCCAATAACATCGAGTTCTCACTAGACTTGCTGTCCGCTCGATTCCTTGATGGCCGTGGTCATCATGCAAACTTGTGAGGACTATTTCCCGGAGTACAGCTGGTAACACAAACTGACGAATTTCTCGATGTTCCTCCTGGGGACAGAATCTCCGATACAACACCCCCTCTATCTTCACCAACTTCCCCCACTGCCGGGCCAATTCAAGCACCACTGATGACTCTGCTGCTCTCTCCTGTGCATCTGGGGGCCTTTGACGATTCCAATACACCAGGAATTGCCCAATAAAGGGGTCAGCTTCTTGCAGAGCACCAAGATTTTCTTTAGGCTGTTCAGGGAAGGCAGAAATGGTTTCACTGACAACTACACGCTGACTGTCATAAGCACATTGATATAACTCCTTCGGTATTGCAGTAGTCATAGCTAATTCAGCTACAGATGCTGTATTTTTTTTTCTAGAAAGGGCATCAGCATTAATATTGGAGCGTCCAGGCTTATATTTTATTTCCAAATCGAAATCTGCCAACTGATTAGCCCAACGCTGCTCCAATGCTCCTAACTTTGCAGTTTGTAAATGGCTAAGTGGATTATTATCTGTATACACCAAGCACTTCTGACCCAGCAAGTACTCTCTAAACTTTTCTGCAACAGCCCATTTCAGGGCCAAAAACTCCAGCTTCATGGAGCTATAATTCTGCATATTACGCTCAGATGGTCGTAGTATTATAATAAATAAATAACACAAACCATAACAACAAACATGGTTTATTATGATTTATAAGCCCTACAATGCCAGAATGTTCATGTTTTACACTATTTGAGGGGGCATTTGGACCCCACAGAGTAGGCAAACTACGTACACACAAACAAACAAGTCAAGCTGTTGAGTAAAAAGGAAATGATTCTCAGTATTATGTTGAGCTTAACTTTGACTACTCTTACTATTGCTGCAGTATATGCATCACTTCGCTAGATGGCAGCATCGCATCACAGTGGACTCATGAAAAACACTTTCTTACCCTTTATTTTTGCTTGACAGCAAGTCAAAAAGCAAATAGCATAGCAAACCTGCAGAAACAAACGCAAGACATAAATGGAGCTTTATAAATATTTTAGAGCAGCAGAATTGCCTCTCACTTTAGGTGAAAATCTTACCATCCACAAAACAGAACCCGAACCATTTACCTGAAGAAAAGAAAAGAATGTTGAGATGTAACCTAAAATTCATTCTGTGGATAATGATGTGAATAGGTTACAAAACAATGTTGTGGAAAAAGAAAAATGTCTTCACGTTTTTTAGTAAGAAGGCTAAGTTTTCAAAAATCAAAAACCTAAGTCTCACCTGTATCAAATATCAAGCCATTATTTATGTGGTAAAGTGTCAGTCAGTATAAATAGAAAACTGCATATTGATTGTCTGCTGGAAGGGCAGACCCTATGCAAAATTCATGACCCTCATCACCCTCAATAAAAAGCACTTGAAACAAATATGATTCCTAACCTTTTTATTTGTACAAAATTTCATTTTAAATGATGTATATTTTTACTTACACCAAAGTCTATGCATTTGAATCAAGTCTGTTCTGGTCATCAAGTCTGGATTTTTTTGTGCAAAAAAACAAAAAAAAAAAACAAAACAAAAAAAACCAAACGTGATGTGAAATATTACTACCATTTAACATAATGGTTTTCTATTTTATTATGCTTTAAAATATAATATATTTCTGTGATCAAAGCTGAATTCTTAGCAGCATTACTCAAGTCTTCAGTGCCACATGATTTCTCAGAAATCATTCTAATATGATGATTTATTATCAATGTTGGAAACAGTTGTCCTGCTTAAGATTTATTTTATTTTGATGATTAATAAGTTGTTTAAAAAAATTTTAAATATTTTATAACAATACAAATCTTTACTGTCATTTTATAAAAGTACCACATCCTTTTTTGTTTGTTTGTTTTTACCTGTATTTTTGATTAAATAAATGTAGGCTTTATGAGAATAAGAGACTTTATGGGGTGGCATTTTAGCCGACTATGTTTGGAAAAAAAAGGTATTTCTGAAAAAAACATTCTCCCCATCTACAGGCCCTATGGTTCTCAAGTCTGCTCCAGAGATCCCGTCGGATCTCAAGTCTGCTCCAGAGGTCTCGTTTGACCATGAATCTGCACCAGTGCCCCCCGAGTTGATAGTGCTGGCTGCAGATTCTCCTAAAGGGGCCGCAATTACCACCATCGAGACTCCGGCTCTTGCTGCAGAGCATCTGGAGGTGGCAGCATTAACTGCGGTTTCCCCAGTGGCTGTGATGGCCCCCGCAATTTCCCCGGAGGTGGCGGCTGAGGCCGCGGAGCCTCACAAAACGGGATGTCTACCCCAGCTCCTTGCATGGTGGTAGCGCCCAATCACCCTCACCCAGCCAGAGTACCCATGCCTGGTCCTGAACCGGCCACAGAGGTCGTTCATGAACTCTCACCCTGTCCTGTCCCGGCCAAGTTCGGACTCTCTGCTTTCCCCGTCACAGCCATGAGGGCCGCCAATGAACTCTCTGCTTTTCTCTTTATTCTGTCTGCCTCCTCTGTCCCTGCTCTCCCCAAGTCCCAGTCCATGACGCGGGTTCCTGCTCTGCCCTGGAGGGTCTCGGCGCCTCCTGCTCTGCCTCCGGCTCCGCCATGGAGGGCTCCTGCACCTCCTGCTCCGCCCCGAAAGGCTTCTGCCCTGCCAGTTCTGCCTCAGTCTCCTAGCCCTCCCACCGCTCCCCTGGACTGTTGTTCTTTTGGAGCGTCTGGAAGCCGCTCTTTGGGGGGGGGGCTATGTTACGAATCTGGTCGGTGACCTGCGGTCCGCTCACCGCCAGATGTCGCTCTTGCTTAATCAGTACACACAGACTGTTGCTCTACACCCCAGACTACATCTCCCAGTTTCCATTGCGCTGATTGCGTCAGCACCTGTGACCAATCAGCAGCGCTATAAAAGCCCCGGTCTTTCCCCTTGCAAGGTACGGAGTATTGTTGTTGTGATTTCCATTGTTCCTAGTTCCTAGTTCCCTGTGTTTTGTATTCTCGCCTGGCTTCCCCGTTTAGACTGTCTCACCACCTGCCCATTGGACTATTGCTCGTTTCTCGGATTAATCTCTACGTCTTGCCTTTGACATACCTGTTTGCTGTTGTTTTGGCCCTGCCTGTTTTTTGACTATGTCTCTGTCTTGTCCTCTTAATAAAAGCTTGCAATTGGATCCGCTCGCCTCTCACCTCTCACTCAACGTTACAGTTTGGATTACACTTGGAAAACACATCTTTTTGGCTGATGTCCAAAGTAATTTTATGTAAATATTCATGTTTATGTGTCAGCATTTGTAGTTATTAAAGGTTTAGCAATTTGTTTCATTGAGAAAAGTTAGATTATTTCACTTTGCTGAATGTAGTGTTTCCAATACATTCCAATAATCACGCAATCTGGGTTAATGCAAAATCACTTATTTTAGATAGAGATTGATATATATAGAGAGATTATATAGAGATTGATATGAACATATTTTTGTTGTTGAATGGTCGTTTGATCTCAAATTACCTAATGTAAGAGCCTGCAATAACGCATATTCAAATTAAAAATAATTAGGTCTGACGAGAAAGACTGGGCATGGCATTGGTTTCATACAGATTACTTTAACACAGGATATTTGTTTTCGAGAGGCTAAAAAAGTAGACATGTCAAGCTTTCTATAGGTGTCCCAGTTAGAAAATTTCCTTTGGCCCGGATCTGGCCGTAATCTACAGATAAAGTGTGGCCCAGATTAGTATTTGTTCGCCAGCCCAAAATTGGCCCATTTAAATTATTTTTTGTATTTCAAGTCAAATGCTGTATGCCCAGGAGGTAAGTATAGCCTAGTAAATGGTGTTTGTGTGAATGTCCACAAAACTTGAAGACTTTATATTAGCAGTAGGAAAGACAATTTTAAAGATAAAAAAATAATTCATGAGATAATCATGAATAATTTGTTGCCATTGTGTGAATAATATGTAATAAGTAAAATGTAAATATAGTTTGAAAATGTATTTGAAAATGTAACAACTTGATTATATAATCCAGATTACATGTATTTGGTTACCCCACACTGTTGAGCATTTAGATTTTTAGTGTAATCCTGCAAGTCCACCTTTCAGGTTGTACTACTGATAATAATTATTACATTTCTCTTCACTGTGCTGTCAGGCAGAATCCCCTGACTGAAAGGGCTTCAGATAAAGACATTGAAATTACCTTAATAAAGTGGCTGTACCTGTCTCGAGACCGAGATGGTGGGAGGAAAGAGAGAATGAATAAACAGCAGTGCGTTGCTGACCCCCATTAGACAGTTTGCAGCATTACTAACACCAACACACTTTCAAGCAACTCTTCTCTTCTCAACATTTTTCTTCTCAACAGTCAAGTTTTTTTGTCCCTTTAATGTATTTTTTTTTCATGCTAAATGTATATCTGTTGAATATTCTTAAAAACTCAAATTTGTCCATTTCATAATTTTTAGTTTGAATATTAATTGTGTTTGTTTTATATTCTTAAAAACTGATTCCAACTCAAATTGTAATGTTAAATTTTTTGTTATTGAGTGTGTGATTTACACTCTAGTGGGGGCACTACTCTCATTTACTCTCTTTGGGGGCAGCCGTGACCTAATGGTTAGGGAGTTGGTCTTGTAACCGAAAGGTTGTGGGTTCAAGTGAATAACCAGCACTCTCTCCACCCTCCACCACAAATGAGGTGAGTACTGTGTGTGTGCAGTTGGATGGGTTAAATGCAGAGCACAAATTCCGAGTATGGGTCACCATACTTGGCCACATGTCACACCTGTTCCTTTCCTTAGTTAATACAAATTTTACATATACAGTCAGCCGCATGTGGGCCACATTAGGGCAGTGAGGTCTTAACAGAGCTCAGCCTTACTAAAATGAATCATGATGTATTACTTGGCTCATGATAGGTGGAGTTATGGCTCTGGTTTGGTTCAGTTCTGGCTAAAAACATGGGACAATTTTGGGCCGGCAAACAAAAACTAATCTGGGCCACACTTTAGCTGTAGGTTTGGGCCAGATCCGGGCCAAAGGAAATTTGCCAACTGGGGACCGGCACTAAGTTTGTGTAGATGCAGAGTTGCGGCTGTGTAATATCATTGCACCTGCTGCACCTATGGTACGGCAGCAAAATTCCTTGATTATCACGGCGAAATGAGAGCACAGCTCCTAGCCATATCAACCTAGAAAATCGCAACTTTTCATGTTTCGTCCATCTTTGTACACAGTAAATTTTGCAGTGTTAAAATAACTCTCTAAGAGTTAAATTTACACTGGACCCGAGTGTATTTGGTCCTACTCAAAATTGGTGATAAAATGACTCTCACCATAGTTGTCACGCTTGACGTCGTGTGCGGGAACAGATACGCAGGAGAGCGGAGATCCAAACAATGCACTTTTAATAAACAATCCAAAGGAACAGACTCAGGGAAACAACGGGAACCAGCAACCAACGACGAGCAAAACAAACTGAAGACAATATAATCACCGACCAGACCGTGTGGAACAAACAAACCTTATATACACAGAAACAGGGGAGTGGTACCAAACGAGATAACGAGGGGAAGTACAAATATGGGAAAGACTAAACCAAATGAAACAAAACCTCAGGGGGGGAAACAAGGACTAAACCAAATATCATAAACCAAAAGGGGGGAAAACGGAACAAACCAAAAAAACACTAGAAACAGGAGGGAAAAACACTAGGAAAAACAAGACCAAACGGAACACAATCCTGACATTAGTGTTGAATTTTCAGAGTAAAATTAACTCTTTCTGGAGTAAATATTTAACACCGCCCTACACTGAATAGTGTTACTATAATTTAACACTAAAGGAAATTAACTCTGAGTGGTGTTACCACAATTTAACACTAAGGAAAATTATCACTAATTAGTGTTAATATTTCACTTTTGTAGAGTTTATAAACATTTTTATTGGTAAAATATTCCCACTCATTAAGTACAATTTTAAAACGTATTTGATATTGCAGTAGGCTAAAATGCTAATCAGATAACTCCAGCATGCATCAATATTTCACTCTGTGGTAACTACACATTGAATACATGGAATAGAACAGAACAAACAACTTCAATGTACCACTTAAAACATTTATTAAAACACTACCATGGCATCTGAAAAAACATCACATCTGCATAAAATGACAATAGGGCACCATATACAGCACATGTTATGTCACATTTCACTTGAAAATCAAATAGTTTGAAATAAAATCCCATTAACATTCACCTTTAAAAAAAAAAGTTTGGATGAAGTCTGACTGTAAATGCATGGTACTGGTCATCAAAACAGAGTGTTTCAATCGGTGTTTTCATCTTTCACAGCAATAGTCTTGATCTTACGAAACACTGGCATCTCACTTGCTACTTCTATACAGATAATAAAGTCAGTGTGATACTCTGTGCCGTGATGTTTGATCAATAGACAAGTTCTGATATCTCCACTCCTAATTTGGAAACCATGTCCATGCCACCTTTAAGTCCACTGAGTTCCACCATCTAGCCAGTCAATCTGTACTGGCTAAAAGATTCCCAGATGTTGTGGACACCTCTCCAACAGTGCCAATCTAAACAAATGTTTTGCGCAATACCTTCTGCCTTGCATGGAATGGCATGCCGATCAAGAACAATGAAGTACTGGTGAACTCAATTCTTCTGAGGTCCCATAGCCAGGAGGTAGGGCTAAACAATAGCTGTGATTTCTCGAAGATGCTCCTCCATGTTTGTTCCACTCTGAGAAAACCAAACAAATTGAAGAGAACTGTCACTGATATGTTAAATGTAAAACTGAAAAATAAATAGAAGTAACAATTAAACAAACCTTCTTGAAGACAACAAGGTGTTTTCTGCTTAAGAGGCAGACACTTTTCCTGGTCTTTTCCGGCCTTGGGCAGAAGGTGGGATCAGATGTAAAAGTATTATTATAGAAGAGAGGTCGCTGTCCCAAGCTGTTTAAACACATATATTATGTTAGTAAAATGTAATCAATAATGCAAATTGGAAGTGAAATAATAAAGAACATTAAAACAAATTTATTGCACTCGTAAATTCCTTAGATAATTTGTTCAGTAATATTTCTAATTAATACTTCAAATTTATCTTACCAAAATGAACACCCTCTTCTGAGTCACCAGTAGAAGACTCAGCTGCTAGCAGTAGTTCTTTCAAATCACTGGTGCTTGGAAGCTTTTCCACTGCTGAATCATTGTTTTCTTGAATGCAGTGGTCCACTTCTCCAGTAGCTTGCCTGTCACTTCTTCTCCAAACACCAGAACAAAGTCTTGCTCAATCTAAGAAGAGGCAGAGCAGGGTGACCCAAATGATTTTTTCTAAGTACCAGACAAATCATTATGGAGATAAACCCATGTAAGCATTGAATAAGCTTGTATTTAGACATCAGTACATTTTATTGTATTGTTAAATTGTTAAAAGTATGATTATAAACACTTTACCAAGCCTTTAATGTCTTTGAATTGTGGAAAGACTGTCAATATATCACTTGACTGCATGGAGTCAAGAACCATATTGTGGTGATTGCTTCCTTGCATTCATCCTCACTCAAGATTGTCTCTGGATTAAACTCTGACTGCTGTCTTACAGTTGGTCCACCAGACCCCGCTTCAGCAGACGTTCCTTGTCCTGATGAACAACAAAACATTTTAAAAGCTTCAACACTGCTTAAAGAATTATAAATGAAATAATGAAATGAATGTAATTATAAATGAAGTTAATCCTTATAAAAAGGCAGCTTGGTAACAGAACTCTTGTGAAAGATGGCAGAATGAGCTATATAAAAAACAAAAAAGGTAGATTTCAGAATTTCATTGTGTACCTTCAAATGACGCATGTCGTTCTTTATCTAAGCTTTCGCCATCATAATAATGTTCGGTGGAGAAAAATACAGATAAAAAGTCTTTAAATTTATCAACAAAATACAACAGCTGTATTTTAGCAGCATTTAAACACAGAATTAGAATTTAAAGCTGAAATTTACGTAGCCATTTTTGGAAAATGGGTCACTGAGGTAAAGGGAACAAAGCCACAATTCCTCTGGCATATATATATATATATATATTTTTTTTTTTTTTTTTTTTTTTTACTTTTTCCCCTCAAAATGTAAAAGTACTAAAAATTTGATACCCACCTTTTTAGCTTTGTTGTCTAGCCTCATTCCTTAACTGGAGGAGTTTTCTTCAATAATGAGTGTATCTTGTGAGTCACTGGAGTCAATGGACAGGGACTGATTTGACTGATGAAAGGCTCGTGAAGAGGCAGAATCCAAGTCTGGTTGCAGATACATTTTTATAGGGAATTATTATTATTAATTAGTAGCATTACATTTCTAAAAAAAAATAATAATAATGTAATAAACACAAACCTGCACCATGTTTTATGGTAAAAACTCCAACAGACTTGCATAGTCACCTCAGTATTTGTGATTTTCGTTATTTCCTAATATACAGCGTTTAAACACCATCACTCCAGTTTGAAGTTCAAACACTTACCTATACTAGCACAACATGTACTGCTATAATCATGTCAGCTAATTAACATGTGTCTAACAACAATAACGCAAAACCATAATACCGAGAACTTTAAGAAAGGTTTGATAAACAATTTAGCTGGTGTTTCGTTATTTCGTTTGAAAGGATTGAACCACTGCTAAGCCCATAGGCCCATCAATGTGACTTAAAAAAAAAAAAACGGTGGCGATACATGTTGTCACAGAATTTGTTAAATGTTGTTGGACACACGTAATCTGTGAGCTGAACAGCTGCAAAGATATAGTTATATATATAAAACATATTATATTATCATCATATTTGCTCGGACTGTATCTGACGTCGTAATACATGCTCATCACACAAAGCCTACATCAGCAACGATATTACATGAACTGCACGTTAAACATTGACAAACATCCACATCCTAAGCTGGAACATCAAACTTTCGACTATCCAACACATAAAAATGCTGATGCCCTATTGTGACGTCCCAAGTAGCCAGCGGAATCGGGCCGGTTGCGGCTGAGTGTCGGCTCACTCGGCTATGTGGTTCGCCAGAAGTGAACCAGCTCTGGCCCAGTAACGGTTGCCAGATTTGGCTAGGTTTTGGATCAGTGGATCTGGCCCGATTCTGGTTGAGAAACGGCACATTTAGCCACATTCAGCCCGAATGTGGGCCACAAGTGTTAATCCCAAAAATGTCAAAATGAAAGTTTTCACTCCGTGTGTTAATATTTGGTCCCCACAATGGACATTAAACCTGTACAGGCACACACAATTTAATTAATTAGGCTCAATTACAATTTTTTACAAAATGTTATTTGACATATTTTTTCAAAAGTTTGTATTACTATTTTAAGTTATATTTCTATTCATTTTTAGGCTGACCTCAAATGGACTTCGCTTATCATTTGAAAATGTTCCCTTCATCTAAATTATATGACATTTTCTGACTGTGTGATTGTTCTACACCCCTAAAACAGAATGGTATCTTGATCTAAAAAATGCTTTCACCAGGTCTCCCCTTTATAATACTATTTTCAGGCTTAATAATCATAATGTGGCATAATTTAAAAACTGATACCTCAACTTTTGCCAAAATATAATTTCAAATATTGATAATAGTCATTTTATTTCCAAATAAAATCCAAAAACAAAATTTAATGAGTAGGATGAGCCAATAAGTGATCCTCTGCTGCCATCTTCTGGTTATGAAATCCGTGAGTGAAAACAACATTATTATTAAGTGTTAAGTTATAATAATAATAATAATAATAATAATAATAATAATAATAATAATAATATAATTCAAGGTATACTGACTTAAATTTACATGTCAGATGATAAAAAATAAATTAACAAAATAGATATAAATATAACTTTGACTATTTTACACCTCACGTGCGAAGCCCGCGAAAGAACCAGAGGCAAAAGACAAAGACCGATATAAGCTGCGGTCCGCTCACATCACGCGCACAGCCGGACTCCCTTTGACAGAGAGGACATGGCTTGACGGAAGAGCTCTCCTCAGGTAAAGTATTTTTGTGTATGTAAGTGTCAAATTGACGGACTGTCATTTAAATGTACCATATCTAAGCCTACTGTTCACATAGACGAGTTTTTCCGTCTTTATTTTCTATAGGCCGCTCTTCAGCACCGCTGACTAACTGTTACCGTTAATACCGTTATCTGTATGACGTCATTTGCGCAGATCTGCTAGGATTGAGAAAACCTCACATTCGTGTCGGTCAAGGTAACGTTAGTTAATAAAAAATATATTCATTTTACACTTATCAACAATAATATTTTTACACTTAAGTTGTGTTGTCTCACAGATTTGAGAGAGCGCGCGACACTGACGCACACTGAACGCGCGCGCGCGCTCTCTCTCTCTACGTGTGTGAGCGAGCGAGAGACAGAAAGACTCACAAGCCAATGTAGCCTATCCTTATCCTAATAATAATAATAATAATAATAATAATAATAATAATAGAAAATAAATAAATAAAAGATTGAGGGGCGGAGCTTAACAGAGTAAAGTTAACAACGCAAATTTTAACTTCGATCATTTTCACCAACACTAGGGAGTATCTTTTACTATTTGTTGTTGGGTTAACTCTATAAGAGTAAAAATAGAATAACACTGCTTGATTAACTGCTGATTTTACTGTGTACACGATGTAACTACAGAACAGTCAAGTTTTAAATAGGAAAAATATCAAAACTCTTTGGTCATTTTTGAGCGAGATGCTAACGGTCTAATCAGATTAACCCTTTTCCCGCGTGATCATTCTTGGCTGGTCCCTGGAGCGTACGATCACACCGGTGTGGTTCGAACGTTCAGCGCGTCACGTGATCAACTGCTGAATTTAAATCTGCTTTGGCGCTTCGGCTGGCTCAGAGCCAGATCGGACGCGCTGAGCGCTTGTCATATCATTGCAACTATTCAGTGTTTTCAATCATATAATGGTTATTTTAGGTTCCAGACATTTAAATACACATAAGTCCTAGTAAAACGATGCATTTATAGTTTGCAAAATGAACGCAGATGTCTATGGAAACGGCAATAATAATCCTTACAAATGTTATCTGACGACATGCTTTATTGATATCATATACACATAAACATTAGTCGACTCACGCAGCGTCCATCCACGAGCCAATCAGCGCTCCGCGTGTCAGCGCTCCCGCACACTGCTCTGCTAGAAAAGCGGACGGATGTGCGTAGTACTGTAAGCAATCTGTTCTAACGGTGTGTGCGTGCTTATGAAGTAAGTAGCAATCTGTTAATTCATTGTTCTGTATTATGCTTATGAACGTTTGACTGCTCAGAGTGTGTTCAAGTTAAATGTTAGTGTGTCTATTTACATACTAGATTACTCACATTTATTTATGTTTATCTAATATGTATATCGCTCATTTCTAAGAAGATTAATGTGCTAGACTGAGCGACTTCGGTGTCTAATTTAGTGATTTCTGTCAGTTTTCCTGTACTGTATTAATCATTGTATAATTAGTATATATTAATTGTGGAAGTTACTGTGATTATATTTATTGTGACTATTGTTATTTGTTATGCTTACATATTATATCTTTATTTTGTAGAAAAACCACACACATGCAAAGGAGTTGAAAGTTGAGTTGTGAGTGAGTTGTGGTGACAATAAATGGGCAATTTCCACATAGCTATTCATCTCTGGTAAAAGTCTCTAACCAGACACTTTAAAGAGGATCTGTTATCATATGGCAAATTCACATAAAAGAAAGAAGAACTACCAGTAGCCACTCATTTTTACATGTTCATTTACTGTTGTTCTCTGATTACTGCCAAGGTAGTCTGACAGTTCATCCACTTTCCTTATCTGTGGAGACATGTAACACCAAGACTTGTCTATAAAGGCATAACAGTCACACTCTTGAATTCCAGAAATCATCTGTTGCTTCTGTTATTGTGCCAAAGTGAAACTTGAATGTTTGATTAGTTCAGTGTGTTCTAAGGGTTTAATATAATATTTACAACCAGCTGTCTAGTACTTGTTTCCTCAATCTGCATTTGTCATTTCAACACACTAACTTCCACCAGGCTTGGAGCTGGTGCAACACATCCTTAAAAGCATATTTCTTAAGCTTATAAAACAAGTATTAATCCTGCAAGGAAAAAAGGAATGCTGTGACTTTTTTGACCAAATGTGTGTGTGTTTATATGAGACTCACCAGCTGCACATGCTCAGTGCAGTCCTGAGAGGCCTTGCGTGTAAACCACATTCCGATTCACTCAAGATACAAGATCTGCTGTAAGATCTGAGAATTTTCCAAATCAGCTCATCCATTCAAACGGATCACTTCAACCTGCTAGACAAGCCATGGATTTTGAGAACGGCAAAGAAGGATGTAATAATTCCCAACAGAATTGCAATAACAAATGCCAATGTCATTGTCATACAATAACCCAAAGTCCAAATCCTAGTGAAAGGACTGATGAGAAGATGTCTGAGACACCTGAAAGGCCTTTGGGAGATTGTGGCCCCTGTCATTGTGGCTACTGCTTTTTTGTCCCCTGTCACTGTGGCCCTTGTGATTGTGACTGCGGTGATGGTGGCACTGGCGATGGTGGCGCCGTTGATGGTGGTTTATGTGATTGTGGCCCCTGTGACTGCGGCCCCTGTGATTGCGGCTCCTGTGATTGTGGGTCCTGTGACTGTGGCCCCTGTGACTGCGGCTCCTGTGATTGTGGCTCCTGTGACTGTGGCCCCTGTGACTGTGGCCCCTGTGACTGTGGCCCCTGTGATTGCGGCTCCTGTGATTGTGGCTCCTGTATTATTCAGTGAATGCTTGCAGAAAGCTGACAGGTGAGAAACACATTTGTCTTTTTAAATGTGCTCTGAACATTGATTAATACTTCCACAATATTAATAAATCTTAATGTTAATTTCAACATTTACTAACACATATTTAAATCAAAAATTGTGCTAGCACTGTAAAGACTAAGATGTATTCGAAATCCATTTATTTCCTGTTAAGTACATTACAAATACATTTACATTTTTATGTAGTTAAAAATACTCTGCAATTGTACTTTCGGTATACTAAACTGGTATACTTGTATTGGAACATTTAGTGCTTAATGCACTTTAATTCTGTGGAAGTAATGCTGAAGTCCAACTAAGGATATACTGAAGTATATTTGATTGGGGTAAAATGGAAGTATACTTACAAGTATCAGGTTTTTTTTTTGTTGTTGTTGTTGTTTTTTTTTTTTTTTTTTTTTGTAATTTATAGAAAAGACATTGCCTTTTTCAAACCCTTTTTTTTTTTTTTTTTTGTTCTTAAGTAATTCATCTGTACAGAGTAGATGGATTTGTGGAGACAGAGCAGCACTCCGGACAGTTCCAGCTCCACTGAGGAACATCATCAACACCAAGACAACAGTGATCTACTGTGATCTACAGTAAACATCAGGACATCTTTAGTGCCATTATGGATGATAAACATCATAAAGTATACTAAATATATATATCAAATATTATCTGTATCATATAAACGCAGTTCCAGCCAAAAGATCAAAGTAAACTAAATAACAGATCAGGTTTCCTTTCTTTCTTTTTTTCAGTGCTCTGAATATCTGTATTTTTAAGGAAATTTTTAAGGTTTCATTAATAGGAAAAATTGTTACATTTTACCATATTTTCTCCATAAAAGACAATTATTTCTCAACCCTGAGATGATTTTTGGATTTTTTGTTACATTATATTTTTTTTCTACATCAAAATCATGACAATTGCCTTTATTTTGAGGGGGGGATATTTTTTCAGTAACACACATAATCAGTTAAACAATTTGATGTGAATTGTGATGAAATTGTGAATGAAGTGAATGTATGCATTGTCAATGTAAAATTATTGTAAAGTTATACTGCATTGTCTCTGTAAAAAACAAAACAAAAAAAAACATATTTTTATTTTTACAGTGTTGCTTCCTTTAAGCTAAGAGTCAGATTAACTAAATTAAACCCAAATAATATAGTGAAAGTGAATGTTATATTTTCATTTGGTCATGTGTTTTTTGTTTTTGTTTTTTCTTAATTTCAGTATATATTAAGCAATATGTTTATTACTGGCTTCAAATTAAATGTGTTCACAGTATTACTAAATTGCCACCTCTGCTGCCAGTATTTTACTGTTATATTTGAGCATGTTATTGCAGTATATAATCAACTCTTCTGTTTCTGTTGAAGTCTAAACTTCAGTTGATGGTCTTTGACTGTTATTTCTGTTATTTTTGTAAATGATTGGCACCCTGTGCTGCCATTCATTGAATCATTTTTAACACTCTTTATAAAGTGTACATGCTGTTAACAAGCAGAATCAGTGAAGGAAAGAGGAGCAACAAGAACAGAAAAAAAAAAAAGAAACAAGAATTTAGATGTTTGATTATGCTAATTTCCCTAAATGTCTTGATCATTATAGCAAATAAGAAAGTCAACAGTTGTTTCTCGATCATCTAGGACAGAGGTTCTCAACCTTTTGGAACTAAAGCCCCCCAAACCTCCCCTATCAAGTGGCACGCCCCCCCCCCACCCCCTCCAACACCCCCGACAGACAGAGTATTTGTTTTATTTCGTTAATTAATCATTTCAAGCTTTCTATAGATATATGTATCATGTCTGTGAGGTATGCATTTGCTGAGTTTCGGTTCATTTTTGTGAAGCGCTCCTGTTGAGGCAACAGAAAGCGCATCATGTTTGTTTTCTTTATTTAATAAAAGCACCTTTTGCAACGTTTTGTTGATGCTGTGAATGCACACAAATAAAAGTTGACCCTTAACAGTTGCGAAAGATGTATTATGAGCAAAAATGACGGAATATTTTAAATTGTTTCCACTGAAAAAACAATGCAAGTCATCGCGCTGGCGCCTCAATGTCCTGCAATGCGCCTTTAGCTTCCACTCTCCGCACAAATTTGGGTTTGCGTCTAATAGCGCACATTTCTCTAAGTTTAACGTTGCAACTAACATTGTTTTATACTTGAACTCTTTTGGGCCTATATCTATAGATTTTATTTTAAACAAGTCGTGATGATTTGAGAAGGCAAAATTGATCAAACAGTCCTTACTTTAAAAAACAAAAACTTTAGGCTATATAATGAACAAAAATGCTCCAAACGTTTTTCTAAATTAACAAAATAATGAAACGAAATAAAATCACTTTACCATTACATACAAAACTGAACTATTTCAATAGTTGAAAGAGTAGTATAAGCTGTTTTGGGAGAAGGGGGGAAAAGACGGGCTCGGGCCGATAATTCTGATAAGCTGTCGGACAAGTGTCGGGCTAGGAAATATATATGAGGCCCGTGCAGGGCTCTAATGAACATTTATCCGAATACTTTAATTATTATTCAATGTTTGCAACACAGAAATGTAACCTATACCGTGTATCCTGGTCATGAAGCTTGTTCAAACAAAGCTTAACTTACATGAGCAGAGCTCTCTCTGAATCAGCGGTTGCGCGAAAGCAGGTTTAAATATTCCGATGTGATTGCAATTTCAAAGGTTTTATAGGCATGGCAAAATCATCATCATAGCAGTAAGATTGCGTGTGTTTGAATCGAGATCGCGACCTTTCAATGAATAATCTATAGCCTATGTATTTTTCTACGTCAAAAGTTACCCGCGCCCAGGCCCGGGCGGGCCCCCGGTTCCGCGATCCATGATTTGCGCCCCCCTTCCGATACCTCCGCGCCCCCCCAGTGGGGCGCGCCCCCCCTGTTGAGAACCACTGATCTAGGATAATCACATCCTTAACAAATGGTGACCAACAGTAGAATGGGAATGGGTGTTGGACCCTGTGAACCATTTCACAATAGGGTGTCAGAACTTCAGTGTACTGAACTTTACAGACCACAGTGACAGAAGCAACTTCATTTACATTAAAGGTAGCAACTGTAAGTGTATTAAATGATTGAGTTTAGGATGTTTGGGGTTCATTTCGGCTCCATTGAATCCAAAGTACTACATGTATATTGTCACCGCTTTGCTGCAATAAAAATCTTCACCAAGATCTACCATGACCTCATCACTATTTTTTAAATTGGTGAGCCAGCCAGGAGGCATTTCCAAAAAAAATACAATAAAATAAAACATACAAAAAAAAAAAAAAAAAAAAAAAAGGAAATATATATATATATATATATATATATATATATATATATATATATATATATATATATATATATATACATATATATGAAGAGTTCAGATGCAAAACCAGCTAAAAGCCATCTTGGTCAAAAATGAGATAATGATACTGAGTGAATGCTCTCGACCCATATTATACGTCAATCAAATACTTTTTCTTCAAACTCGCTAAAATAGCAGCCTCAGCCCAATCAGAAGTACCGGTACTTACATAGAAGCCTATACATCTGAACCTGATAAAAATGCAATTTTTAAAGAAAGATGTCTAATGGATTTAGCTGGTTTTGCATCTGAACTCTTCATATATACACATTTTCACCAGCTAAAAATGGTTTTAATCGGTTATTTCTATCTTTTGCTGTAGTGTGTCTTTAGGAAATATCAGAAATTTCAGTTTACATTTTTTTTTTACTTTTATCTGTTTGCATCACAAGGAGTTTGTCAAAAAAAAAAAGAAGAAGTACATAAGTACATAAGTGATATACATAAGTGAAAATATAAACATGAACATATATTCATAATTATAAAAATGCTGCGGTCAACATTTTACGGTAAACGCAGTAGGCAGTATGATAAGCACAAGTAATGCTACAGTAGGCAGTATGATAATAATTGTAGCATTACCAACGCATCTGCCTTACTATTCTAGTTACCATGACTTAAAATTGATTATATAAAAACTATGAGGCAATATTGATTGGGTTATTAACTGTAATAATATGGTTTCATTGAATAACTGTTACATAGGCTAATTTAAAATAAACAATTGAGGTACTTTACATTTCATTTCAAAACCCTGAAATGGGTGCCAAAAGCTTGACAATTGCTGTTGTTACACTTACAGGACGATCAAATCCTTATTTATTATTGACCAAACATTTGACTAATTTACTTAATCTTGCATACAAACGCTACAGCCTCTATAATTTGTTCAGCAAAAACATGTGGACAAAGGTCCGGCTCCACGGTGGGGCCAGGGTGGGCCTGGCTCACCCAATCAGAAGCTTGGCCCACCCTTGCCCCGCACTAGATAGCCTAACAGCCAATCACAAATTGGAGCGATATTCAGTTTGCTAGATTTTAATCTGTGTTGTTTTGTCAGTCACGTCTGCTTACCCTTTTTTCCTATTTTATCAATGATCGATTTAAAAGCGCACACTGGAGTACAGCGCACAAATAAAATCACGTAATTTTGTAATTATGTTGCGTTATGGTCCGAATTATCCTGCGATCACGTTGATACAGATGCTCTCAGTTTAGAATTGTAGTATGTTTTCCAACTGAACTAAATGATTTTTATTTCTATAAAAATGCTAAACGTCAGTGAAGGCGGTGCAGCGGTGGTCAGGTAATGTAGTCAGTGTATGACCATACATTATGTAACACCAACTACACCAGGTGAAAAAAAAGTACAGTTCCATAATGTATAGTGCTCTATTTTCACACACTAATTTTGTACCTAATATACTAAAAATTACCCTTTAGTAAGATAATCTTAAGAACATCTATAGTGTGGCACTATACACTAAAATGTGCTTATATCATAATATCTGTGTATTAAAATAATGTATGTATTTACCCCCCATTTATTCTTTTGTTTGTTTGTTTGTTTTTTTTACTTCCAATATTTGAGGGAGGGGGCACAACAATACAATTTGCTTAGGGCACCCATTTGCCCAGCAGCGGCCCTTATCACAATTATACAGTCTATGATCACAACAACAACGTTTGTCAGGCATCTACATTTGTCAGCTGATGAGATTACAAAGATAAAATTAAAGCTGCAAGCAGCGATGAAAGGGCCCTCGCACCCGGGCTCACCGCCGATCGGTGGCGAATGGTGGGCACTATGCTTTTCACATAGTAAATTTACGAGGAATATTTCAAAGTCACTAATATGTGCCAAACTTCCTGCTGCCAGCTGGTGGCGCTATGTCTGTAACTGAATATTGGCATGTAGATGTGTTCAGGCCAGCACTTTTGTCAAACATATGAAGTTTGGTGCAGATTGAACATGGCATGCCTGAGCTAGTGTAAGACATGACATATCTTGCTGCCAACAGGTGGCGCTATGATTGTAACTGAATATTGGTCTTTAGATGTCTTCAGGTCAGGACTCTTACCAAACATGTGAAGTTTGATGCAGATCAGACATTGCATGTTTAAGTTAGTGTAAAAAAGACATTTCCTGTTGCCAACAGGTGGCGCTATGATAATAATTGAATATTGGCCTCTAGATGTGTTCAGACCAGGACTCTTATCGAACGTGTGAAGTTTGGGGCAGATCGGACATTTTATGGCCGAGTTACAACATCTTGTATTTCCATGGCGAAACATCGAAATTTGTCAGGCCGCCACGGACACGCCCTCTAATGAAAACTCAAGATCTTCACAATTTAACATGGCAAAGGCCTTGAGAGTAGACTGACCAAATTTGGTGTTGTTCTGAATAAATCTCTAGGAGGAGTCCATTACAGAATAAAACATGTCACTTCCTGTTGCCAGTAGGTGGCGCTATGACTTAAACTGAATATGACTATGGCCATGTGTTCAGGACCGGACTCTTATCAAACATGTGAAGTTTGGGGCAGATCAGACATTGTATGGCTGAGTTATAACAACTTCCTTTTTCATGGCGAATCATCGAAATTTGACAGGCCGCCACGGACACGCCCTCCAACGAAAACTCTAGATCTTCGCAATTTAACGTCACAAAGGGCTTTAGATTAGACTGACCAAATTTGGTGTTGATCAGAATAAATCTCTAGGAGGAGTTCGTTTTAATACGACGTCTGGAAATGGCAAAAATGACACAAAATTTGCTGAGAAAATGAAAAATACCTGACTTCCTGTTGGGTTTCGGATTTTCCTCCAAGAGACTTTTTTGTGGGTATTGGTGTGTTACATGTGCTTACCAATTTTCATACATGTACGTGAAATGTAGCGGGAGGGGCACTTCATAGAATGTATAATAATAATAATAATAAACGGAACAATTCTAATAGGGTCCTCACACCATCGGTGCTCGGGCCCTAATAATAAACGGAGCAATTCCAATAGGGTCCTCACACCATCGGTGCTCGGGCCCTAATAATAATAATAATAATAAACGAAGCAATTCCAAGTGGGTCCTCGCACCACCGGTGCTCGGGCCCTAACAAGTGTATGAAATGTGAATATGAAATGTGGAGTTATCTGCTTTTGCTATAAAACTTTATATATATATATATAATTTATATATATGTGCTATTAAACTTATATAAAAAAAAAATATATATATATATATATTTTTTGCAAATAAGCTCTTCATATGTAGATCCCGACATGCAGGCCCATCAAATTGCCATTGTTTTATGGGAGGCTTTCCATAGACATAATGATTTTTACACTATATATTCTACCCCCTGTTCTATCTTATAATAAATAAATAACACAAACCATAACAACAAACATGGTTTATTATGATTTATAAGCCCTACAATGCCAGAATGTTCATGTTTTACACTATTTGAGGGGGCATTTGGACCCCACAGAGTAGGCAAACTACGTACACACAAACAAACAAGTCAAGCTGTTGAGTAAAAAGGAAATGATTCTCAGTATTACGTTGAGCTTAACTTTGACTCCTCTTACTATTGCTGCAGTATATGCATCACTTCGCTAGATGGCAGCATCGCATCACAGTGGACTCATGAAAAACACTTTCTTACCCTTTGTTTTTGCTTGACAGCAAGTCAAAAAGCAAATAGCATAGCAAACCTGCAGAAACAAACGCAAGACATAAATGGTGCTTTATAAATATTTTAGAGCAGCAGAATTGCCTCTCACTTTAGGTGAAAATCTTACCATCCACAAAACAGAACCCGAACCATTTACCTGAAGAAAAGAAAAGAATGTTGAGATGTAACCTAAAATTCATTCTGTGGATAATGATGTGAATAGGTTACAAAACAATGTTGTGGAAAAAAATATATATATATTCCAAAATTAAAAACCTAAGTCTCACCGGTATCAAATATCAAGCCATTATTTATGTGGTAAAGTGTCAGTCAGTATAAATAGAAAACTGCATATTGATTGTCTGCTGGAAGGGCAGACCCTATGCAAAATTCATGACCCTTATCACCCTCAATAAAAAGCACTTGAAACAAATATGATTCCTAACCTTTTTATTTGTACAACATTTCATTTTAAATTTGATGTATATTTTTATTTACACCAAAGTCTATGCATTTGAATCAAGTCTGTTCTGGTCATCAAGTCTGGATTTTTTTTTGTGCAAAAAAAAAAAAACATGATGTGAAATATTATTACAGTTTAACATAATGGTTTTCTATTTTATTATGCTTTAAAATATAATATATTTCTGTGATCAAAGCTGAATTCTCAGCAGCATTACTCACGTCTTCAGTGCCACATGATTTCTCAGAAATCATTCTAATATGATGATTTATTATCAATGTTGGAAACAGTTGTCCTGCTTAATATTTACTTTATTTTGATGATTAATAAGTTGTTTAAAAAAAAGAAATATTTTATAACAATACAAGTCTTTACTGTCATTTTATAAAAGTACCACATCCTTTTTTGATTGTTTGTTTTTACCTGTATTTTTGATTAAATAAATGTAGGCTTTATAAGAATAAGAGACTTTATGGGGTGGCGTTTTAGCCGACTATGTTCTCTCTGTGGAGTGACGAGTCTGTTTACTTTAGCCACATTTAGCCACATTTAGCCACTAAACTTGCTGACTAGCACATTATTAGATCGGGAGGCGCATTCCCTTCACAAACAAATGTAATCCACTGCATCTTCAGCGGCTCAGATGTAGGGAGTAAATAATGACCACTACATTCATTATTACATCCAGCAACACAACCTGTAAAGTACTGATTTTGCATACTAGCAAATCTGTCCATATCTTAAGTTAAAATAATAAAATGTGTTAAAATAATGTGTGCTCTTATCATTTTATGGACCAAATACCGCATACTTCACCCCAATCAGGAACTGTATGTATGTGCCCTCATCTGGTTTCAATGCAATTAACTTAACCTTGCATCGCTACATATACACACTTGTTAAACTATGACAGGTGAGTTACTGCAAAAAAAAAAAAAAAAGACAGGCATTGCAACAGTGTACAGTGATGAAACTATGGTGCCATAAGCTTTCTACTTAAACTATTTTCATAGGTTTTTAACATCATATTATCACCTTGGAAAATACCTTAAAGGAAAATGCCACTTCCAAAACAACAATTCACAAATAATTTACTCACCCTCTTGACATTCAAGATGTTCATATCTTTCTGTCTTCAGTCATGAAGAAATTATGGGTTTTGAGAAAAACATTTAAGGATTTTTCTCTATATAATGGACTTCATTGGTCCCCCGATTTTGAACTTCCAAAATGTAGTTTAAATGCAGCTTCAAAGGGCTCTAAATGATCCCAGCTGAGGAAGAAGGGTCTTTTCTAGCGAAAGTAAAATTTGTATACTTTTTAAGTACAAAAGCTTGTGTAGCGCAGGCTCTGGGATGCGTGTCCATGACTTTACAACTTCATTGTCTGTGTACTCCGGCTCAAAAAGGTAGAGTATGGTGAAAAACTCCATCTCAGCATTTGAATTATTTGTGCTTTCTTAGTCTTTGCGCATTTGCTTTGTAAACACTGGGTCTGTACTTTCGCATGAGCCAGAGCATGTGCTACATGAGCTTTTGTGCTTAAAAAGTTCTTCCTTGGCTGTGATCGTTTAGAGCCCTTTGAAGCTGCATTTAAACTACATCTTGGAAGTTCAAAATCAGGGCACCAGTGAAGTCCATTTTATCAAGAAAAATCCTGAAATGTTTTCCTCAAAAACCATAATTTCTTCATGACTGAAGACAGAAAGACGTGAACATCTTGGATGATAAGTAAAGTGTCTGAGTAATTTTTTTGTTAATTGTTGTTCTGAAAGTGGAGTTCTCCTTTAATTTGAAACACTATAGGGACCAGAAATGTAAAGCATCGTTCCAGTCGGGTGAGACTTCAGTAGTTTGGTTTGAAGTTGTCTGACATAATGTCTCTGATTCAAAAGCACTCCATGAAAGTGAATGTTTGACACAAAAATGAAAACATCCACAAAAACACTGGACATGTTTGCAGAACCTGATTTTACCAAGTAAAACATGTTCCTGGATCAACATCTTTGTTGACCCTGCAACAACATTGTGATTAACCAATCAGATTTAAAAAAAAAAAAAAAAAAAGTTTATATTTTTTGTGAAGTTTAGGCTGTATTAAAATGTTGTTCCAGGGTCAACAAAACAATATATGTTATACAGGGATATACACATCTAACTCAGCAAAATCAGGATGTGTGGGCACGTTTACCCCTCCATGTTTACAAACTTAACACAGGGAGGCCCAAAAGTTTAGATGTCATTTCTATTTAATGTTACAGAATTTACCAGTATTTTGAAAGTGATATGTGAATGATGACAGCTTCTCTGTCATCAAGTGAGGTCATCACATCATTTCTTCAGAATTAAAACAGGTTTCTGCCGATAATGGCATTTCCAGTGGCACTTTTCCCTGATCTAGTTTTTTTCCCAGCAGAACCAGCCTGATCTGGTCTTTCCTCTTATGAGCCAGATGAACCTGGATCTCCTGCTGAAAACTCTCCTGAAACTACAACAGAAAGATCAAATCACAATAAAATGGGCTCTACAGACCTTTCTTAGGATCAGTGTAAAATGCTAGTGATTTGCACTTGGTAAACAAACTGCCATTTGTTTGCATTTTTAAATTAATTTACAACAAAACAACTTACAATTGACAAGACTGGCTTTGCTGTCACTCCTCTTCATTTGTTTCATGATAAATTTCCCTCCGTTCTCCAACATCTTTCCTTCAATCTTATGCAGCAGTTCTTGTATCTGATTATCTGATGTAATCCTGTTATTGAAACAGTGAAACTTTCCTCCACATTCAGTCACCAGTCGCTGGAGATCCACATGATCTTTGTGTTTTAGATGTTCAGCAATGGTTTGATCCAGTTCATGTTCATATGTAAACAGGATCATAATGTATTTCTGAACTTCAGGACCAAATAAACACTTGATATAATCCAGGATCTCTTCCTCATTCTGCACAGGTTGTTCTAGAGGTATGGTGAGCAAAACTGAACTGAGACCTGCTGAACATCGAGAAACCAGCTGCTCTTTCATCATCTCCTGCTGCTCTTTATTCAGATCTGGATTGAGTAGATCTGGACAATCAATCACATACACCTGTATATCTCCAATCTGTGTTTGACCCTCACACACTTCAGACTCATGCTTTTTAAACTTGTTTTCTCTCAGTATGGTGTTTCCTGATGAGCTTCTGCCAGAGTCATTTCTGCCCATCAGAAGAATCCGGATCGTTGGATCACCTGGACTGGAGCTGATCGCTGACATCTCTGAAATAAAAATATTGAAGAAGGCATCAGGTCAGGCCAAGAGCAAGATAAGAATAATTTTGGCTGTGTTTCACAAACAAACTTATATTTCTCACTATAAGTGAGTAAATGAGTCTTAGTTCAGGACTGTGAACTGTATTTCCACTGATATAAATTGTGGAACAAACACTAAAAACTACAGAAATCTCTGGAGTTACGTTTTACATTCACATCTTGTTGCAATTTTATCAAAATATTACTCAGAATATTTTAAAACAAGGATTTTGAAATGATGTGCATAAAGAGGGAGATTTCTGTGGCAACTCTTTATTGCTTGTCACACTTACATTAAATAATACAGATACAGTAGATAATGAATTAATCTCAGTGTTCTTCCTGCTGAACTTTGATGATTACATTTCACTACACACACACAGGTTTGTTTTTGTGAATTCTGGGGACTTTCCAGAGACTTCTATTGTTTTTATACTGTACAAACCATATTTCCTATTCCCCTACACCAACCCTACACCTAAACCTGATATATCACAAAAACACACACAAACTGTAAATCAATACACTTCAAGTAAACATCAAGTTTTTTTTTTTTGTTTGTTTGTTTTTGTTTTGTTTGTTTGTTTGTTTTTTGTTTTTTGTAATCTTTATTGATAGACTATTGCTATGAATTTGCTGATGATTTTCTAAATCATGAAATACGTAGGTTTCCTAATGTCTTTTCAGAAACCTTTCAAAGTGTCTTTTCAAAGAAACAAGGTAGATAAAAAGCACAAGAACTCAGAGCATTTCAAAATGAAATCAGTGCATTTTGATTTATTTTTAAAATACAATGTGAGGCTATGAAGATATTCCATACCTGTAGCTGAGGAAGAGTCTTCTGCCATCTTTACTAACTCTGGAGAAAACAGATAAAATATACAACTTTAACAAATTAAACTTCTCAGGTAATCCCACAGAAGTTGTTTTCAGCTTGCTTTCACTTTTGATTTTTAGTGGTGAAATGCTCCTCCTCCTTTTAGTTTCTTCCTGTTACTTGTGTTTCAGTTCATCCACAACAAAATCACGTGAACCAGTCACAACAACACCAACATCAAGACTTCAGTATCACTGACAGAAAGTAAATGTGCCTCACTCCCTACATAGACAACTGCCTTTAATGTTCCCTGTAGGCAGCTGAAGTTTTTAAAATTGAACTCCTGGCTCATTAAAGGGTTATTTCACCCATGATTTACTCACCCTCAAGCATCCTAGGTGTATATGACATTATTCTTTCAGACTAATACAATCAGAGTTAAGCACATTACCAATCGGATGACGTTGGATGTGGGACGTAGCATAAGCACCAATCAGAATATGCTAGTCCTTTCAAGAACCAAGGTTTGTTTACAGGAGGACAGTAAGAAAAATTTCCTTTGTTTAGTTCACACTTCTGCATTTGTTACTTGTCAAAAAACCAAATGAAAAAAAAAATAGCTGAAGATTGAAGTCATAATTATGAGAATAAAGTTGAGGGTTTTTTTTTTTTTTTTCCAAAAGTAGACGAGAGTACACTGTAAAAAAAAATCCCGTAAAAAAATGGTAAAATTCCGGCAGCTGGGGTGCCGGAAAACCGTAAAATAACAGGCACATTAAATAACAGTATTTTTCCGTAATTCAAAAAACAGTTTTTTTCTGTAATTTTACACAAGATTTTCTGTATTTTCTTGAGCTTTTAATATTCAATATGGAACTTTACTTAAATATTGAGGAAAGTTACATAAAAAAACATGAAATTATCCATTTTGAACACTGCTTTAATTCAAATAATCAGCCATAAAACAGTGTTTTAATAATTTATTCATCTGCAAGAGTATAACATCTCAAATGCAAGAATATTAATATAGCATAACTGCAATTTACTTATATTCTTTGTTTAAAACTACAACAATATAATAACAGCAACAATATTCAAATATACAAATTACTCCAAAAGTTAAAATTTCTGCAACAACACAATTTATAACTGCAACAGTATAAAATTATTTAAAAAAAAATCAAAGCTGCAGCAATATACAATAAAAGGAATTTTTCAAATCTGTAAAAATGTAACAATTTGATAAACAAATCCGAACGACCTGGGAACAGATTAATTCATCTTGACAACATCTTGCTAATCAATGAAAGAACCTTCGGACTGACTGTTGTTAGCTTTCTTGATGTGGTCTTCTCCACTTTTGATCCCTTCTCAGGGTTCATCTTAAAGGCATCTGTTCAATGAAAAAAACTTTAGTAATAAAACATAGACTGTAACATATGCTCCAAATATAGAAATAATAAAAGCAGAGTAATTAGAATTTGCATAGGGCATGCTTGTGGAGGATATTTGCTATAAAGACATGTATGTGAGAGGATGTTATGTGTGAGACAGACATATTGTAAGAGAGTGTGTTATGTGAATGTGTGTGAGGATGCGTGTGTGTGAGAGTGTGAGTATGTGAGGGTGTGTGTGTGTGTGTGTGTGTTTGAGAGAGTGTGAGTATGTGAGGATGCGTGTGTGTGAGTATATGAGTATGTGTATGAGATTGTGAGTATGTGAGGATATGTGTGAGTATATGAGTATGCATGTCTGAGAGTGTGAGTATATGAGTATGCGTGTGTGAGATTGTGAGTATGTGAGGATGCGTGTATGAGATTGTGAGTATGTGAGGATATGTGTGAGTATATGAGTATGCGTGTGTGAGAGTGTGAGTATATGAGTATGCGTGTATGAGATTGTGAGTATGTGAAGATATGTGAGTATATGAGTGAGTTTATGAGTATGCATGTGTGAGAGTGTGAGTATATGAAGATATGTGAGTATATGAGTATGCGTGTATGAGATTGTGAGTATGTGAAGATATGTGAGTATATGAGTATGCGTGTGTGAGATTGTGAATATGTGAGGATGCATGTGTGTGAGTATATGAGTATGCATGTGTGAGAGTGTGAGTATATGAGTATGCGTGTGTGAGATTGTGAGTATGTGAGGATGCGTGTGTGTGAGTATATGAGTATGCGTGTTTGAGAGTGTGAGTATATGAGTATGCGTGTGTGAGATTGTGAGTATGTGAGGATGCGTGTGTGTGAGTATACGAGTATGCGTGTTTGAGAGTGTGAGTATATGAGTATGCGTGTATGAGATTGTGAGTATGTGAGGATATGTGAGTATATGAGTATGCGTGTGTGAGATTGTGATTATGTGAGGATGCATGTGTGTGAGTATATGAGTATGCGTGTATGAGATTGTGAGTATGTGAGGATATGTGAGTATATGAGTATGCGTGTGTGAGATTGTGAGTATGTGAGGATATGTGTGAGTATGTGAGTATGCATGTGTGAGAGTGTGAGTATGTGAGTATGCATGTGTGTGATTGTGAGTATGTGAGGGTGTGTGTGTGTGTTTGAGAGAGTGTGAGTATGTGAGGATGCGTGTGTGACAGTGAGTATGTGAGGATGCATGTGTGAGGGGGTGTGTATGAGAGTGAGTCTGTGTGTGTTGTTATTTTTTTTTTACCTTTGCACAAACTCTAGCGTTGCTCCTTGGTCTCCTGGGTATGAAATGTTGAAGCAGTAGTACGAGGCAAACATCAGCCAGGGTTCCTGCAGGATTTTTAAACTAAAATTTAAGACTTTTTAAGACCTTTTTTAAGACCTGCACAAATAAAATTAATACCATATGAGCAGGGTAAGGCAATGTCTATGGTTAAATATTAAACTGTAAAATGACTGTAAACTACTGTAAAAACTGATTTACAGTTCAGATTTTTCACAAAAACAAAAGGTTTATAAAGTGATACATTTCAGAGAGTCAAAAGTATTACTTATATTAATTGAAATAATTATTATCAATAAATTATTATATCAATTTAAAAAACATACAAATACATGTTAGTGTTTAGATTTTTATGATGAATTTTCTTCTTAATGATTCACCAGTTCACATTTACAGCTCTGCATGTTTGCAGGGTAAAAATATGGGTCGCTTTTCGCTTTGGTCTGAACAAAAACAACCCCAATACTATGTTCCTGCAAAACTTTTCTGGGAAAACCATTTCTGGGACCCTATTTTTTGGGACAGTGCCATCTAGCAATTCCATTCCAACAAAGAAATATCAAACAGACGCAAAGACTAGATCCATTGAAACTATTTTTTTTTTAAATCTTTCCATCTTATTTTTAATGTAAAAGCTGACATAAAGTTGAGTGCTCAAGGGGGTGTCTGCAATCGCCATTTAGCCCATTAAACTGTCCAAAACAGTTCATTGTGCTGCTGGATGTTGTAAATTAGTATTTGTATTCAAATTATTTTACATTTATTGAAGTACTAATAAACACACTAATTTGTATGGCAATTGTTTTACTGTTTACTTCACTTTGTTAAGTGGGTCACACGTCAGACATGAAGCGCAGCGGCTAATGAACTGAAGTCTAGAATATATTGAAATAAATTAGGTTAAATATTTCAAGAGGGTTACCCAGGGGTAAGTTTAGGATTAGGAGTTGGCTAGGACAATAATTAAGTGTATACAATTAAACAACTACATTCAGTATTTTCTTAACAATAATAATATACAGAATTGAACAACAACTGCTATAAATAGTATGAGCTGTTAATGCATACATATGACAAATAAATAAATACAATACAATAAATAAAAATTACAGGGTCCTAGAAATGCGGTTCTGAAACTACAGCCTCCTGTATTGTAAGAATACCCTACTCAAAACAACAGGCATATTGAAAATGCACATTCAATCTCTGCCAGCAGATGGCGCATTCAGAACTGCAGACATGTGTTTCCCCGGTAACCGCAGTACACAAAGCAGCTCAGCACCGGACTGGGAACGCGCAGCGCTCATGTTTATTTAACGAAATCATAGTTTTTTGAAGTTTAATCGTGACACTAAGCTGTATCGCAATTCTTGTCTTCCCATGCCTAAAATTTCAGACCTCTTAATCATAATTAAGACTTTCTTGTACAATTTAAGACTTTTTATGACCTTAAATTTGATAAACTAAATTTAAGACTTTTTAAGACTTTTTAAGGACCCGCGGGAACCCTGTCAGCTTCAGAGCATCACTGAAGATGGTGATGTGGCTGTTTACTACGACTTGGTCCACAGAAAACATAAAGTTCTCTGCTGTCAAGCGGGAACTTCCTGTTGTTATACATTAGAAAAAGAAGGGATCAGTAACACTGTGACAAACTTAAATTCCTGCAATATTAAATGGTTTTCCTTTAAAAATATTCAAACATCTTTGTGCAACTCTCACCCTTTTACACTGACCTTGACTTTATACACTCACAGAACTTGCTCACTGAATCTGCTCACAGAATCTGTAACAAGAAACAGAAGGCATGTAAATATATGACATGTTTGGAAATCTACAAAAATACAAAGAAATATATTATATCCATAGTACTGAACCCTATCTGTGTCACCTGTGAGTCCACGTCAGTGAGTCCCTATCAATAATCCCTACCAGCAGCGCATCACTGCAAAAAATACTTTTCTTACTTATATTTTTTGTCTTCTTTCCAACCAAAATATATAAAAATTCTCAAATCAAGAAGGATTTTCTAGATGAGTAAAAATTATTGTCTTGTTAAAAAAAAAGTCAAAATAAAGTGGATTTTTGCTTGTTCTAATCAACATATTCTGCCAAAGGGGTAAGAAAAATAATCTTGTTTTCTGATTGAAATAAGATTTTTTTGCTTACCCCAGTGGGAGATTATTTTGCTTGTTCTAAGCAAAAACTCACTTAAATTTGACTTGTTTTTTAAAAAAAAAAAAAAAAAAAAAAAAAAAAAAATTTTTTTCTAATCCTTCTTGATTTAAGAATTTTTACATATTTTGGCTAGTAACAAGACAAAAAAATCTAAGTAAGAAAAGCATTTTTGCAATGTTTAATTTAGAAGGGTAATTAAAACTATCAAGAAACAGAAGTTGTGAAACTTTTTCCCCTAGACCTACATCCAATACCTAACCAGCATATATTTTCATGCTGGAATGCTGGTTTATACTGGTCCTTTAAAGTTTAAACCAGCAAAGGACCAGCATCCCGGCATCAAAACCTACCTAACCAGCATATGCTGATTTTTTTTTTTTTTTCAGCAGGGTTGACTGCAGATAGTTCAGATCATCATTGTGACTATATCTGAAAGTAAAACTTGCAGTCCAGTTTGTAAAGCCAATTTCAGTATACAGGCGTAATAACCAGTGCTTGTAACGTTAGAGGGAAAAGGTGCCGACGAACAGTGCTCGGAGGGGGTTGGGTCACTTTAAGCGTTAGTCCTAACGAATCTGTTTCTGAATTAATAACTTTCATCCAACCTTGCCTCGGAAAACAGTATTTTTTAGCTTGTAGACGACGCCTACGACGATGTATATAAAAACTAACTAAACATATTGCACTATGGGTAAAGTTGGCAACCTTTTTTAATTACCGCATCAATAACTCCGTATCTAAACCTTCTTAAAACACAAATTACACGTCTTTCGAATAACAGTAACGTAAACAACCAGCTAACGTTAACAACCTAATTTTCAGCAAAACGAACCTGTTTGGGTTTTTCCCTCAGGGCCTAACGTTATAAATTCAGCCTAACGTAACTTTACTTGATAAAGAAACCTAATACTACAAAATTATGTAGTACTATTCGGACAAAATCTAGCAAAAAAAAAAAATAAATAAAAATACACTGTACCATCAAATGAAACCTAAATTTTAAACTTTTTGAAGATTTTAAATGTCTAAAGTTAACATTACTGATCAGAGCCAACGTTTAAAACACTGATTTAACAATTTTAAAATATTTCTTATGCTAGGACTCAAATATTAAAGAAGTAGTAGTAATGACCAAAATATAAAACATGTACTTTACCTGCTTATTTTCGCCTCACATCGAAGATCGAAGCTGAAGTTTGAGTGATAAATAATCCTTACGCGCGCGCGGGCAACCCCACCGCGTGCTTAGTGGAGGATGTATCCTTGCGCCAGGGCGAGAATTCCTTTAGTTCGAATATTAAAATCTTAATTTTTGTAATTTAAATATCAGCGTATTAATTATATTATTATATCACTTCATGAAACGACACTGTGGAAATAAACGTGTAACAAAACACTAAACGGAGCTGAACTACTTTGAAAAGCGGAAGAAGATGTGGTCAGTCAGTGACAGTAGTAATGAAAGTGATTCTTTTGCATCGAACATACGAGCCGGTTCAAAAACTGATTTTCTTTTACGGAAACACGCAATTACTTACATACAAAACATATTATATCATTAATAATTATATAAAAAATATTTTTTTATTTAAGTCAGCTTACTTCACGAGTTACTGAAACTGCTTAGAATAAGCTGGCAGAAGAAAAATCTGTGCTGATTTATAAATAATGTAATGTAAATGTGCCGATTTGTATATAAAAAAATGCAGTTGAACAGGGAGTATTAATTTTATTTGTTTGTGTTAAAAACTTGCACTGCAATGTCCTATTTTTCAAAATATTTTTTTATAGTTTTATTATATTCTATGTTATTCTTGTATTCTTGTTTATGTGGAAATTATTTTTTTTGCAATGTTGACATGTTTTTTAAATTTACAGTCTAATTCTGTCATTTAGACTGTACTTTCAAAAATACGTGAAAAAACTGTAAAATAAAACAGTAAAATTCTGTAAAAAAACAGTTGCACATGTTTTGCATGTGATTTTACACTGGATATGTAAATTTACAGTCTATTTCTGTAATTTTACAGTATTTCAAAAATACGTGAAAAAACTGTAAAATAAAACAGTACATTTCCGTAAAATAACAGTTTTTTTTTTACAGTGTAGGTTTAGAGGCAGAAGTGGGATTAGCGACTATAAAACAATATTTTTAGATATATTTTCAGATTATGTGTTTATGTATTGTACCTATCCTGTAACTTCGTTGAACAAGAGGGAAACAATCGCCACTTTAATTTACAGCCTGCAGAGGGCACACTTACCCTGTAACTACATGGAACAAGATATAATTTCCCAGTAATTTTAAAAAGCTTACGTATAGATACACCAAACTTACGATTTAATAGAACAGGTACCTGTTAAGTTTTTAAGTAATTCCATTATAAATTATTTGTATATCTGTTTGCTACCCCGTTATTACCCAAACGTAACATATTGCTCCCTTATACTTACACGTAGGTACAATATAAATACGAAACATACACTGTAACTTTAGTTTACTTACGCAGTTCTTTGTAGGTTGTATATCTGGTTGTTACCCCCGAATTGCCAAAACGTAACATAGCTTATTGTTCTCTTATACCTACACATACGTACTAATAGGTACACTTTCTTTAAACACAATATTGTATTTTATTTTATTGATTTTGATTAACTACCTTTACCTAAAATGTGAGTGTTTACTGTTGCCTTTGGCATTGTTGATGTACTGTTTCCTATTTAATACTGCACAGCCGCCTTGCCACAATTCTGTATTGTTAAAGGCGGTATATAAATAAAGGTGACTTGACTTGACTTGACTATAATTACAGAAACGTACACCGTAAATTCAGTATACTTAGTTCTTTGCAGGTTGAATATCTGGTTTGTTATCCCCTTATTACCCAAATATAAGTTGTTCCCTTATACCTACATGTACGTTCTTTATAGGTACACTATAATTACAGAAACATACACCGTAAATTCAGTTTACTTACGTAGTTCTTTGCGGGTTGTGATCTAAAGCGTTACCGACATTCCTTTCATTAAATTAAGCTATGCTGTTCCATCTGGCGTTCCTTACCATTTATATATGGCTATAAACTTGAAATAAAGAGGGAAAACACATTTATAATTTGTATTCTGTGATAAAACCAACATAATTTGAAAGTTGAGCTCTGTTATATTAAAAGCAAAAGCACAAAATTATCATGATTAATGGGTGGCTGGCACGCTACAAATAATGAATGGAAGACATTAAATAATTGAATGAAACAAATGTAATCGAAAAGACAACTGATTCACGTAAATACAGCGATCTGACCCACCACATTAAAGAGCATGAAAAACACATTATTAGAAGACGCATTGTTTGTATTTTGCTACAAACTGAAAAATTTTGAATGCTGAGACTTTGTTTTACATTTAAAGTACCAAAAACACAAAGCTAATTGCTTTTATTGGGTGGTTGGGCAACTACAAATAGACCAAATGAATGCAATTGAAGAAATTAAATATTATTTCCAAGTATACTGTCCCTGTGAGTATAACACTTGGTATGATTTCTAATAATAATCCCAAATATATTCAAATCATTTCTGGTGATCTCTCAGTTTGGGCCATTTGCATGTGCAGGCTATACTCAAAAGATTATAATTTTAAATGCTATAATTTATTTCTCATAATTTCGACTTTATTCTCGAAATTTTGACTTTATTCTTAAAATATTTAGACTGTATTCCCAAAATATTATGACTATAATTTTGTAACTTTATTTTAAGGTGTCCATAATCATGGGCGTAACACTTTATTTTAAGGTGTCCCCCCATAATCATGTCCCCCCAAAAAATTATAAAAAAAAAAAAAATCGGGGATTGTGAAAACATGTATGTATACCTGTTGGTGTGTGTGGCTGCCCCACCTCAATTAAAACTCCAGTAAGTAGGGTAAAGCGATTCTCTTTAATGTAGTTGATGCAGACTCATTCATAAATTAGTTGCGGCAAAAATGCTGATTACCGATGTAATTTTCTATGAATCTGCTATATTAGCGATTAAATTATTACTTATCTAGTTAACGCTAGCTTGTTTACAATAGCTTGTTGCATAGTGCACTACAACTAACACAACAAAGCCATTTTCCATGCATTGTTTTATTTGTGACGACTTGGCATAATGTTAACTTAACATTAACGGCCACAATTAGCATATTGTTTAGCTGTGCATTTACTAAATTAGCACTGTGCTACGTCCGAACTGACCCCACTGTATTTTTTTGTATAATCAATATCTATTCTGTTCTAAGTGTCTTAATTAATTTTAAATACAATTTTAAACCTTTTTTTAATTCCTTGTTTTTATTGTTGTGATTATTTTTTATGATAGTTTTACTTTCTTTATGTAAAGCAATTTGAATTACCATATTATTTAATAATTGATTTTGTTACAAAACATTACTTATTTTATATATCTTTTTCACAATAACAGTAATGTTTAAATTTTATTGTATGTTGATGGCTTGACTGTAAACAACATAAAAAACAATGCAATAAATAGTTTTGAAGAAAAATCTGCTTTGTCATTGAACCTGAGAAAAACTTTGAAAATAACCATAATGGCGCAGTCTCCATGCTACAATAATAGTGATAGAAGCAAAGTTTTTCACTGTGGGGACATATCTTTATAAGTACAATTTGACTGTATTATTTGTGTCCCCTTCAAAAATTGCTCATGAGAAATTTTATATTTATTGTCCCCCCCTACTGTTAAATGAAATTTACGCCCATGTCCATAATACAGAGTAATTACCTAGTTAAGTACTTATTAGTAGCCATTGTACTTACATGAAACAAAATGTACTTACCATGTAACTAAGTTAGCCTGTAGTTACAGTTTGTAATTATGTAGATGTAATAGGCAGCTACTGTTACACATACAGTATGTAATTATGTGCTACTTGTACACTTAATACAGTCTTGATACACTTTATTTTAAGTAGCTTATGCCTATGTAATATTATGTAACTTATGTTAAATCAACAACTGTTGCACATATGTAACAGACGAGTCTGTTACACAGGTACTTATGTAACCAAAAGATTTACATATGTGTTGCAGACTTTATACAGCATAATTGTAAATGTAAGTACACAGACATATTCTACTTAAAATAAAGTGTATCAAGATTGCACTTAAGTGTACTTCATGTATCTATACTGTACACTTTATCCAACTGCACCTTAGTTTGATTTAACTTAAGTTACATAATATTACATAGGCATAAGATACTTAAAATAAAGTGTATCAAGACTGTACTTAAGTGTACAAGTAGCTATGTAACAGACTTGGTCGGATAGGATAATAAATAATATTTGTTTAAATTCTGATTCTGGCAAAATATCACTGCTGGTGCTACTAGATCTCAGTGCTGCGTTTGACACTGTAGATCATAACATTCTTCTAGAGATACTGGAAAACTGGGTCAGGCTTTCTGGGATGCTCCACAAATGGTTCAGGTCATACTTAGAAGAGAGAGGTTATTATGTGAGTATAGGAGATCAGTCTGTCCATGACATGCGGAGTCCTTCAAGGCTCAATTCTTGTGCCACTCTTGTTTAGCCTGTATATGCTCCCACTGAGTCACATAATGAGAAAGGACCAATTTTCATATCACAGCTATGCAGATGATACCCAGATTTACCTAGCCTTATCGCCAAATGACTACAGCCCCATTGACTCCCTCTGCCAATGCCAACTTTCTTCACTTAACGCATACCTTGACTCTAGGGGTCAAATAACTAAAAATCAAGTCAGGAATCTTGGTGTGATTCCTGATGAACAGACCTTAGTTTCAGTAGTCATGTTAAAGCAGTAACTAAATCAGCATACTATATTAGATATCAGCATATACTATTAGATGCTTTGTTTCCAGTCAAGCCTTGGAGAAACTTGTTCATGCCTTTATCACCAGCAGGGTGGATTATTGTAATGGTGTCCTCACTGGCCTTCCTAAGAAGACCATTAGAAATACCAAGGGTTCACACAAAACAAGGGGAATCCGCTTTTATCTATTATGCTGCCTGCAGTTGGAATCAACTTCGAGAAGAGATCAGATGTACTAAAACTCAAAACTCATCTGTTCAGTTGTGCATTTACTGAACAAACACTGTGCTACATCCGAACTGACTGCACTGTATTTCATATCAATTTTTAAATCGTTTTCAGTCTTCTTAAATTCCTTGTTTTTATTGTTGGGATTATTTTTTTAATGATTATTTTAATTTATTTTATGTACAGTACTTTGAATCACCATTGTGTATGAAATGTGCTATATAATAAACTCACCTTGCCATACATAAACTTACATGAGCTTACTCCCGGACTCGTTTTTGGAGCCAGCATGTCTTGAGTAAGCAAGGTTTGGGTTAATCAACTGAGAGTTCAGGGTACGTGTGATGATAAATTAACCTTGCTTTCTGGAATTCACCCCTGCTCTGAGTGGGTGTCTGTTTGTACACTTGTCTGTTTTATGTGCAAGGTTCAATGGAGTCGGTCTCCTGATGTAGGATGATGATGATTCTGGCTAAATTGCCATTTATTCCATGAGGCGTGGATGGCTGAAGCAACCACAGACATTCTGCAGCTGGCTGGTGAGGGAGACCTAAAGGTCAGTTTAGCGTGGCTTAAAACAAAGACGACAAATACAGATGCAAACTGCCCCCAATCACTGGGTCATCTGACCACTACACCCTATATGACGTTTTCCATGAGAAGAAAACTAAGGATACTAAAAGAGGCCCTTCAGAGGATTGGACTTATCCAGAAATGACTGGCTGGGTTAACAGCCAGTACGCTAAACAATTATTTGCAGACATGAGGAAGAACAATTATTTTTTTAAAAATACTCACACACCATTTGAGCACATCTTCATGATGCGGAACATACTGCACCACTACAACACAAAATGCAATAGCAAAATAAAGCCAGCATCCAGAAAGCCAGCTGCCCAGCGTCTCCTTTGTGCAAAGTGTGGCTTCTGACGTCACACTTGGAGGTGCATGATGTAGCTACTTTGCAATCATGGGTAAGACTGCCGACCTGACTGCTGTCCAGAAGGCCATCACTGACACCCTCAAGCAAGAGGGTAAGACACAGAAAGAAATTTCTGAACGAATAGGCTGTTCCCAGAGTGCTGCATCAAGGCACCTCAGTGGGAAGTCTGTGGGAAGGAAAAAGTGTGGCAGAAAACGCTGCACAATGAGAAGAGGTGACCGGACCCTGAGGAAGATTGTGGAGAAGGACCGATTCCAGACCTTGGGGGACCTGCGGAAGCAGTGGACTGAGTCTGGAGTAGAAACATCCAGAGGCACCGTGTACAGGCGTGTGCAGGAAATGGGCTACAGGTGCTGCATTCCCCAGGTCAAGCCACTTTTGAACCAGAAACAGCGGCAGAAGCGCCTGACCTGGGCTACAGAGAAGCAGCACTGGACTGTTGCTCAGTGGTCCAAAGTACTTTTTTTCGGATGAAAGCAAATTTTGCATGTCATTCGGAAATCAAGGTGCCAGAGTCTGGAGGAAGACTGGAGGGAGAGGGAAATGCCAAAATGCCTGAAGTCCAGTGTCAAGTACCCACAGTCAGTGATGGTCTGGGGTGCCATGTCAGCTGCGGTCAATGCAGCTAGCTATCAGGAGATTTTGGAGCACTTCATGCTTCCATCTGCTGAAAAGCTTTATGGAGATGAAGATTTCATTTTTCAGCACGACCTGGCACCTGCTCACAGTGCCAAAACCACTGGTAAATGGTTTACTGACCATGGTATTACTGTGCTCAATTGGCCTGCCAACTCTCCTGACCTGAACCCCATAGAGAATCTGTGGGATATTGTGAAGAAAAAGTTGAGAGACGCAAGACCCAACACTCTGGATGAGCTTAAGGCCGCTATCGAAGCATCCTGGGCCTCCATAACACCTCAGCAGTGCCACAGGCTGATTTGCCTCCATGCCACGCCGCATTGAAGCAGTCATTTCTGCAAAAGGATTCAAGGTTATTATGTGAGTATAGGAGATCAGTCTGTCCATGACATGCGGAGTCCCTCAAGGCTCAATTCTTGTGCCGCTCTTGTTTAGCCTGTATATGCTCCCACTGAGTCACATAATGAGAAAATCTAAAATTTTCATATCACAGCTGTGCAGATGATACCCAGATTTACCTAGCCTTATCGCCAAATGACTACAGCCTCATTGACTCCCTCTGCCAATGCCAACTTTCTTCACTTAACGCATACCTTGACTCTAGGGGTCAAATAACTAAAAATCAAGTCAGGAATCTTGGTGTGATTCCTGATGAACAGACCTTAGTTTCAGTAGTCATGTTAAAGCAGTAACTAAATCAGCATACTATATTAGATATCAGCATATACTATTAGATGCTTTGTTTCCAGTTAAGCCTTGGAAAAACTTGTTCATGCCTTTATCACCAGCAGGGTGGATTATTGTAATGGTGTCCTCACTGGCCTTCCTAAGAAGACCATTAGAAATACCAAGGGTTCACACAAAACAAGGGGAATCCGCTTTTATCTATTATGCTGCCTGCAGTTGGAATCAACTTCGAGAAGAGATCAGATGTACTAAAACTCAAAACTCATCTGTTCAGTTGTGCATTTACTGAACAAACACTGTGCTACATCCGAACTGACTGCACTGTATTTCATATCAATTTTTAAATCGTTTTCAGTCTTCTTAAATTCCTTGTTTTTATTGTTGTGATTATTTTTTTAATGATTATTTTAATTTATTTTATGTACAGTACTTTGAATCACCATTGTGTATGAAATGTGCTATGTAATAAACTCACCTTGCCATACATAAACTTACATGAGCTTACTCCCGGACTTGTTTTTGGAGCCAGCATGTCTTGAGTAAGCAAGGTTTGGGTTAATCAACTAAGAGTTCAGGGTACGTGTGATGATAAATTAACCTTGCTTTCTGGAATTCAACCCTGCTCTGAGTGGGTGTCTGTTTGTACACTTGTCTGTTTTATGTGCAAGGTTCAATGGAGTCGGTCTCCTGATGTAGGATGATGATGATTCTGACTAAATTGCCATTTATTCCATGAGGCGTGGATGGCTGAAGCAACCACAGACATTCTGCAGCTGGCTGGTGAGGGAGACCTAAAGGTCAGTTTAGCGTGGCTTAAAACAAAGACGACAAATACAGATGCAAACTGCCACCCAATCAATGGGTCATCTGACCACTACACCCTATATGACGTTTTCCATGAGAAGAAAACTAAGGATACTAAAAGAGGCCCTTCAGAGGATTGGACTTATCCAGAAATGACTGGCTGGGTTAACAGCCAGTACGCTAAACAATTATTTGCAGACATGAGGAAGATCAATTATTTTTTTAAAAATACTCACACACCATTTGAGCACATCTTCATGATGCAGAACATACTGCACCACTACAACACAAAATGCAATAGCAAAATAAAGCCAGCATCCAGAAAGCCAGCTGCCCAGCGTCTCCTTTGTGCAAAGTGTGGCTTCTGACGTCACACTTGGAGGTGCATGATGTAGCTACTTTGAGAAATACAGGTCCTTTTCAAAAAATTAGCATATTGTGATAAAGTTCATTATTTTCTGTAATGTACTGATAAACATTAGACTTTCATATATTTTAGATTCATTACACACAACTGAAGTAGTTTCAAGCCTTTTATTGTTTTAATATTGATGATTTTGGCATACAGCTCATGAAAACCCAAAATTCCTATCTCAAAAAATTAGCATATCATGAAAAGGTTCTCTAAACGAGCTATTAACCTAATCATCTGAATCAACTAATTAACTCTAAACACCTGCAAAAGATTCCTGAGGCTTTTAAAAACTCCCAGCCTGGTTCATTACTCAAAACCGCAATCATGGGTAAGACTGCCGACCTGACTGCTGTCCAGAAGGCCATCACTGACACCCTCAAGCAAGAGGGTAAGACACAGAAAGAAATTTCTGAACGAATAGGCTGTTCCCAGAGTGCTGCATCAAGGCACCTCAGTGGGAAGTCTGTGGGAAGGAAAAAGTGTGGCAGAAAACGCTGCACAATGAGAAGAGGTGACCGGACCCTGAGGAAGATTGTGGAGAAGGACCGATTCCAGACCTTGGGGGACCTGCGGAAGCAGTGGACTGAGTCTGGAGTAGAAACATCCAGAGGCACCGTGTACAGGCGTGTGCAGGAAATGGGCTACAGGTGCTGCATTCCCCAGGTCAAGCCACTTTTGAACCAGAAACAGCGGCAGAAGCGCCTGACCTGGGCTACAGAGAAGCAGCACTGGACTGTTGCTCAGTGGTCCAAAGTACTTTTTTCGGATGAAAGCAAATTTTGCATGTCATTCGGAAATCAAGGTGCCAGAGTCTGGAGGAAGACTGGAGGGAGAGGGAAATGCCAAAATGCCTGAAGTCCAGTGTCAAGTACCCACAGTCAGTGATGGTCTGGGGTGCCATGTCAGCTGCGGTCAATGCAGCTAGCTATCAGGAGATTTTGGAGCACTTCATGCTTCCATCTGCTGAAAAGCTTTATGGAGATGAAGATTTCATTTTTCAGCACGACCTGGCACCTGCTCACAGTGCCAAAACCACTGGTAAATGGTTTACTGACCATGGTATTACTGTGCTCAATTGGCCTGCCAACTCTCCTGACCTGAACCCCATAGAGAATCTGTGGGATATTGTGAAGAAAAAGTTGAGAGACGCAAGACCCAACACTCTGGATGAGCTTAAGGCCGCTATCGAAGCATCCTGGGCCTCCATAACACCTCAGCAGTGCCACAGGCTGATTGCCTCCATGCCACGCCGCATTGAAGCAGTCATTTCTGCAAAAGGATTCCCGACCAAGTATTGAGTGCCTAACTGAACATAATTATTGACTTTTTTTTGTATTAAAAACACTTTTCTTTTATTGGTCGGATGAAATATGCTAATTTTTTGAGATAGGAATTTTGGGTTTTCATGAGCTGTATGCCAAAATCATCAATATTAAAACAATAAAAGGCTTGAAACTACTTCAGTTGTGTGTAATGAATCTAAAATATATGAAAGTCTAATGTTTATCAGTACATTACAGAAAATAATGAACTTTATCACAATATGCTAATTTTTTGAAAAGGACCTGTATGTGTATATGCATTTTTTTTTATTTTTTATTCATTAATTTATTTATAATTGGTTATATAGATGTATTTTTTTCTTTATTAGGGACCAAGCACAGAAGGTGCGAAGGCACCTATTGTATCCATTGGCATTCTTCTTCTTCTTCTTCCACCCTTGAGTCTATGGCAGTCCACAGAACTGTTTGTGGGAAAGTTGTGAAAATGGCACACTAATAACTACTGTACATTTTTGACAATATAGACATTAGTTATGTGGTGACTGCATCCATTTTAGATGTATAATAACTGTTTTTCCCAAAGACTTAAGTTACAGTAGCTGAAAAGTATTTAAAGTGAAAGTGTGGGCCTAGTGAAGGCTGCCCATGCAGGGCCAGTGCTAAGGGACCAACATTTTGCCAATGAGCAAAGTCTCAGAGGCCCTGTGCTGGCAGCCCTTAGGCTAGTCCTATGTGTGCCCGTAAAGGACCAGTACAGGCTTGTTTGCAGGGGTGGCTGATTTTATGACTATTAAGTGTCTCTCAAGATCTTGTCAGAGGATGATTAAACGCTTTTTTTTGGAGCTGAACTCTGCAGGACCAATGTTGGCCACCACTGGTTTAGAAGATATAAGTTAATATTGCTCATAAATATTGGTTTTTAGACATTTTTCCCCCTCAATATTTGATCTAGCTTAATTTTCTGGGGGGTTTGCATACCCTGCTGGAAAACAAACAAACAACAACAACAACATAAACCAAAACCATCACAGTAATGGTTTTACTGGTTATAATGGGAATTGTACTGGTTTTAATGGAAACTGTAACCAGAGGCCATCAGAGCACTGGCTTACGGATCAAACGATGTCAAAGAAATCACATCGTCGTCCAGCAGCTCGCTCTCATCTCCGACCAACAAGCGTGAAAAGGAAAGCCCTTTACCCAACTTATCAGCCAGGTCCACCTGTTGCCCCCAAAAACTCACGTTCCTCCACAGCTCAGCAGATGGCTGCCCCTCCAAACGAGAGCATCCACACATACTCATAGGAAGACGCTCACAATGCACGCAGACTGCGCCATCAAGGACATTGTGTGCATGCTCTTTGCCCTTGAGATTGTGTGTGTCATCAATATTTACATTTTCCCCCCATGTTTTAGACAGCATACATGAATGTTAAACATTAACTTTGCATGTGGAGTTCAGCCTTAAATAGCCCACCAGACTGAAGATAAACATCAAGACTGAAGAGCTTGAAACCTAGCAAAATGGCTCTGGCTCAGCAGCTGCCATTTTTCAACCCAGTAAGTGCAACTAAAAGCAATTCTTTTAAAATATATTTATGATTTATTTGAAAGTAATTTAGCAAATTCCACATACATTGATTTTTGGTTGCTGACGTAGACAATTAGATACATGAAAAGATAATTTATTGTGGGAAAATCACTCTGGAATTATTGCTATCTTCATTTATAAAGGCAGAAGTAACGTGAAGATGAACAAGCATTCATTTTATGGCATATCTTGTCTATGAAATCTTTCCACACAGAGCGTCCCATTCACTACTCCGATCCAGGGAGGCCTGACGGAGGGAATGATTATTACTGTATCTGGACGGGTTTTGCCAGATGCAGACAGGTGAGTAACAGTCTCTGTAAAAATATGAATGGGTTTTTATCTGATCAATAATAGTTTTATCAGAAAGAGTTTTGTTGTGTTTTCATTCTCTTATGCATTTGATATTTAGTAATAAAAAACAGCAAATGCAAAACATGAATCCCTGCAGTTTAATCCAGGAACGTGAATGTTGTGGTATTTCCAGAAAGATTAGATGATAGTCATCATGAGATATAGTTGCAATCAAAATTATTGAACCCCCTATGCAAATCAGCAAAATGTACAGATGTTCAGCTCTTTGCAATGAACAAATCCAGCAAAAGTAAATTAAATAGCTCAACACTGCAAATGTTTAAAGTGGTGATTTGATTTGATTTGATTTGTTAATTAATTGCAAACAGTCTGTACATTTTGCTGATAAGCCTGATTTTAATCATTTCGATTGTAACTGTACATTGTATGGCATGTGCTTTGCTATTTGTTATTTTCTTCTCTATTTCAGATTCAGTTTGAATCTTCAACATGGGTCCACTGTAGCTCTGGACTTAAAAGCTCGTTATGAGTGTGGCCTGAAAATAGAGCAAGACACCAGCCAGAAGTGGGGCTCAGAGGAAAGGAAGTTTGAAACTTCCTTCCAGAGAGGCCAGCTGTTTGTTCTCCAGATCCTCGTCACACTGGGATCATACAAGGTCACTGACTTCAGTTCTACTTTATTGTCTGTAAATAGTTATGAAATAAAGCGTAGCATTAGTTCTGGCAGGTCACATCAAGCTGACTTTTGTCAGATATACACCTTGGAGACCTTTTTGAGCTGTATGTACATATTATAACTCTCATCATTAAAATAAAAATATAATTTTAAAAAAAAATTCTGGAGGATTATTAAAAATTAATCAGTGAAATGCCTGGTTTGGTAAAGTGATCAGCCCCTTAGAGCAGTGGTTCTCATACTTTTTACATTGGCATACCCCCTGGGGAATTTAACATTCTTCTTACCCCCACTTAGACTGCAGTCACACCTTTTCCATTAAGGGATATACCCTTAAATTGATGTACAGGTTCATTTATTACCTGTATAGAGGCAAAGTTTTTTTTTTTTTTTTTTTTTCTAGACTTATTAGTTGTGTGTCATCTTTTATGTCATATTCTTAACACTCACATGAAGTGTATTATTAACCTTGTATGGTGTTCGACTCCGTGGGACACGTTTTTACTTTTTGTCAAAAGAAAAATTATACAATTATACAGGAGGTTACATTTGCAGGCTGCATACGTCATCAAGCCTGGTTTATTTCAGTTAACTGAGCATTACATCCGCGAGTCATAAGCTTCACTAAAAATAATGGTCAAATTTATAACTGTTAATATTATAAAATAAGATCTTCTTTATGGCGTATGCAGCCTACAAATGTGACCTCCAGAGGATGCAGCCTTAAGGTTAAGGTTAAAGCACCCTCACTAATTTAAGAAGCACCCTCTGTGATTTGATTCTGGAGCCGGGCATGCTTGGTGATGCACACCAGTTCTGTTGCGGATTTTGTGGGAACTATTGTTTTGTTGTAAAATATAACAAACAATATTGACAATATTGCGTTTAAAATGTAGTCCATTGCCACTCGCCACAGAATTTGACAGAACTTTAGCAATTCTGCAAGGAAGAATAAGCAAACTTTCCCAAATCAAGGTGTGCAAAACTAGTACCGACATCTCTATAAAGTCTATAAAAAGACTGATGGCTGTAATTAATGCAAAAGGTGGCTCTACGAAGTATTAAATCAAGGGGCTGGTGACTTTTCCAACCCTGTTATTCTAGATTTGCAGAACTGTTGTGTTTTTTCTTTCATTGGTTTTATGTTGTAAGACCAACATTGTAAATAAAGGAAAGGTTAGTTGGAATGGGGTTTAATTTCAGGCTGTATGACAAATAATGTAACTATTTCAAAGGGGTATGATGATTTTCTATAGGCACTGTATATAGGTCCATTCAGTTTATCAACAGCTTTATTGCATCTTTGCTGGAGAGCTAATTAACCTCCTCTATCCCCAGCTCCACCTCTTGTCCAGTCAGGACATGACCTTCTGATATTACTCTTTAAAACAGACTGTTGCTACATTAAATTAAGAACATTAATGATGTCTGCAGTACCTTTATGCTGGTTCAGTTCTGTCTATCCGAAGACAGTGGTTCTCAACCACGTTCCTAGAGCCCCTGGGATAGTCCTGACAGGACTTTTTAACTTTTTTTTTTTTTTTTTTTTTTAGGTAAGTACCGATGGAAAACCCTATTCGGAGTACAAGCACCTTGTACCATTCAAATCGGTGGACACATTTCATGTGGATGGAAAGGTGGAGCTGAATTTAGTTGCCTTCCAACATGCGGTAAGAAGTAAAATGCACTTTTAACATTTCACGATTGAACATATTACAGTAATATCAGCATTTCTTTTCCTATTTTGATAGATGGACAGGTTATTTATTGATCTTATTAGCAGTAACATAGTTTTAGACGTTATGCCTATGGTTGCTGACACCGCGTTCACTAAACATTTAATGCATATGGCACACAAAACTGGAAACAGTTACATAACAACAACATAGAAACCCACATATAATGCAATAAATATAGGCAGGACACTGGAGCGATTTCAGAGCTGCATTGCAAGCAGTCGTATAAAGTGTTCCACCTTTTTTTTTTTTTTTTATTATTATTATTTTAGTTTTTTTAATTCATTGCTGGTATGTTTAAAAAAAAAAACATAGTTAAATAAATCTTAGGTTTGTCTCCTGATTAACATTTTCAGCTTTCAGACCAAACCTATACCCCTATACACTTTTGTTTTCCAGGGTTATCACTGATATCCTTTTACGGGAGATACATATCAGCTCCCTTGCATTTGTTCTTCACCTTATTACATAATGACACAAATAATTTAGCAGTTTTCTTGAAAGTCACTTAGATTTAATATCAGAATTCTTCTAAATGTGTTACTGACCTCTAAATTTCATTTTACTTCCAGCCCCATCTTGTTGCACCTCCAGGATCTTTTGTAAGTTATCAGAAAGGCTAAATAGTTCATACAGTATCACACTGTATAGTATATTATAAATATTTACATTCATTTAATCCACAATCAGAAAGTCCCGTATAAAAGTGTCATCCATGGTGGACTTCATGCTGGCAAAGTCATCATCGTCCAAGGGTTTATCCCGTCTCAACCATATAGGTTTGACAAGTCTCATTTCTCTCTGATGTTTATACGACAACACACCAGCTGTTTAAAAAATGTCTAATATCCCTGAAATTTCAATATGACTTCTGATCAGTGACTTTTCTTAAAAGATATAATATCATGTCCTTTTCTTTCTCCAACAGAATCGTAATTAGTTTACGACACAAACATGGAATTGCGTTTGACTACAGTCCTCGTTTTGATCAGAATGTGGTTGTGCGCAACACTTATGAGGATGGGATTTGGGGCACGGAGGAAAGATCTGAACCCATGCCATTTAAAAAGGGGGAACCGATGCTGGTAAACATATACGGCTTTCTGTTTAAATGAATATGATTGTGGATATGACTGAATATAGACTGGACAACAACTGTACAATTAGGGTGCAGCATGTGCAAGTCGCATTCTTACTCTGATAGCATATCTATTCCACCAAGACCAGACATTTAGAATATATCTGCATTTAAAGTTTGCCATATTGAATGGTTTTACATTTTTGTCTTGTATGTACAATTTCAGGTCACCATTTTTTGCGGTCAGCATGAATACGAGGTGTTTGTCAATGGTGAGAAAGCTCACACTTACAACCATCGCTTCACTAAACTGGAGGAGATTGATGTTTTGGACATCCGAGGAGACGTGCAGCTGACATTTGTGCAGCCCTAACAAGAATTTCATCTAGATGTACGGGAAAACGGGAAACTATATAAGCAAATGCCATATTATCATATGATTGATCATAACTTCAGTGAGAAAATAATGAAAAATAAACAAGATAAGAAAGTTAGTCTGGTTTAGTAATAAGTGAAGCAGTAGCTGCTGAGCCCAATAAAAAGTCTTGATTCACCTTGAAGGACATTAAAACATAATGATAATGCTGTTGAACTAAATGTATGAAACAAACTGTTTGCTAAATATTAAAAACTAACAATAAAATTATCCATGGGCGGCGCTAGGGAGGGAGGAAAGACCAATGCACCCCCACACGTCTACCTATAGAAGCAATTATCTACAGGCTTTATTATAGTTGATAAGTCGCTAAATGAATAAATAAATAAAACATCGACTCATTATGCATGCATAATTTAAGGATATAATCCTGTTTATAATGCATATGGTGTCATTCAGTTTTATCAAATAAACTGTCAAACTGTTCCTTATTATTGTTGACTGTCATCTGCTATAATAAATCCGTTATGGTTTTCAGTCAGTTGCTCAATTTCACCACTAGATGTCAGTAAGGCCGCACTAATTTTACATCAGCAAGTGAAAGATTTCTATTACATGCATTTATTAATATACTTTGGCTTCATTTGAAACTATTTGAATTGATATGCCAGGTATTTTATCACGATTTAAAACATAATCATGACAAACAACTTGAAGATGTTATTGAAAAAAAAAAAAAAAAAAAAAAAAAATGTATAAAACATATATATTCGCAAGACCAAAATTTACATTTGGTCCCCATAACGTATAGGATTACCAACACACACACTTAATACATCACAATTCTCTCTGTCCTCTTTATTCAATTCAGTCTTTGCAGATTTCAGCTCTTCCTGATGATTTGATGCTGGTCTTCACTTGTAAACTGGTGGGAATATTTCAGCATTTACTGCTGAATTACAGTGGGAGGGGCCTCACTGATTATACTGTGTTGGGAGGAGCTTCACTGATAATATGATTTCAGTGGGAGGAGCTGATCTACCAAAATCAAAACTATATCAGTTAGTTTTTATACTAATTGACACATCTAAACATTTACGTTTGTTTTTACATCATAAAAAAAAACTAATGGTAATGCACAATTTTTTTACATTACATTTACATAATCCTAACATTATTCTGCATCTTTAATCAAATATACTCAGATATTGAGAAATACGAAAAATAACAATGTAAATTCTTTCAAAAATAAATAATGGTAACAGAAACAGTTGAAAGCATTCTGTTAATATTGATACTGATGTTGATTTATATGATTCATAGTGCTGGGTGGTTTGACCAAAATGTGAAAAAGTTTGGACACCCTATTGAATTCCAAAAAAAAAACTGGTCCTTGGCTGGTCTTAAAAATTTTGAAAATAAAACCTCAGATGAACAAGGACAGGACAAATTACACCTTGTCATTATTTGCTGAACAAAAATAAAGCCAAAATGGAAAAGCCATGTGTGACAAAGTTAGGACACCCTTACTGTTAACACTGGAATTAAGAGGGTAAATAACAGTCAAGCACTGATAATCAAATACCTTTGATTAACTGATCATCAGCAAGTCTGAGCACCTCTATAAAAGCATAAGCTTTGGCAGTGTACTGGTCTGGAGCCTTCAGGTGTGCGTTAACACAATGCCAAGGAGGTAAGACATCAGCAATCATCTTAGAGAAGCAATTGTTGCTGCCATCAATCTGAGAAGAGTAATACGGCCATTTCCAAACAATTTGAAGTTTATTCACAAGTGGAAGACATTTAAAACAGACACCTCTCCTTCCAGGAGTGGACGTCCCAGTAAATTCACCCCAAGATCAGACCGTGTAAAGCTCAGAGAAATGGCAGACAACCCAAGAACTACACCTCAGACTCTACAGGCCTCAGTTAACATGTTAAATGATAAAGTTCATGACAATACCATTAGAAAAATATGGGACAAAAATGGCATGTTTGGAAGGCTTGGCAGAAGAAAGCATCTTCTATCTAAAAAAAAAAAAAACATTGCAGCACGGTTTAGGTCTGCAAAGTTGCATCTGAACAAAACACAAGTCTTCTAGAATAATGTCCTTTGAACAGACGAGACCGAAGTGGAGATGTTTGGCCATAATGCACAGCGCCAAGTTTGGTGAAAACCTAAAGAGCATATCAGCACAAATACGTCATACCAAAAGACAAGCATGCTGGAGGAGGCCTGATCATTTTGGGCATGTTTTGTAGCCACAGAACCTGGGCACCTCACAGTCATTGGGAATTGATTAAAGATTACATACTGTATTCATGATTACATTACAAAGCTCCAGACACTATATTGGTTATGATGGTTATCAGACATATAAACATAAAAATAATGTAGTATTGTTATTAAAAAAAATAATAATAATAAATAAATAAATAAATTGAATAAAATAAAAAACACTGCCCTTTTTCCCATATGTATGAGAGCATCTACAGCAGAACTGTCCTCTTCATAACAGAAGCCTGAGAATTACTGTTCAAAGAATCTCTGAGAGGCAAGATGGTTGTTGAAGGTGAAAGGAATGATGAATGTCAGTGTTAAATTCAACAAATCCAGGCGGGTTGCTGTCCATGTACAACTTGATCCAGTCCTGGTACTGAGAGACTCTTGTAAACCCACTGGGATATTTGAGGTCATTACACAGGTTTCTAGAAAAACTCATGATGCCAGACTGAATCCATAAGGAGCCTTTCCTACTGAGCATTGGACCTCCAGAGTCTCCCTGTATAGACAGACATTCATCATTTATATCTCTGACAGTATAAAGTGAACAAAAGCATTGATATGCATTAGTAGCCCAATGGTGAAAGTATGTCAGCCCTGTGTCTAACACCAATGGTGCTTCTCAGTACTCAAACTGGTGCTTCCTTGTTTCCTTGCTTCTGCATCCTCATCATCCACATCTCCCAGAAATTAGTCAAAGAGTGCACAAAGTTGTGATCTAATAATAATCTGCTATTATTTTTTTTTTTCAATATAAATGCTTGAAAGTGCTCTCTGCAGTGATTACATCAATAAACAGAAAATTATGTCACAGTTCTGTTAGTTTAGACTTTCTGTTTTCCCTGATCTGTTTGTTGTCATGGTTATTGATTTGATGTCATCATTATGTTCAGGTGTGTCTCGTTAATTATCTTAGTTTGGTCTGTGTGCTTAAATCCCTGTCTATACAGTTTGAGTTGGTAGGGTCTTAAACTTCAACTTTATGTGTCTCTCCAGCCTTCTCTTGTATGGACCTGCCTGTGAATTAATTAAAGACTGTTAACCTTTCTCATCGTCTTCATGTGTGTTTATTGACACAGTACCCGTGACAGAATACCCGACCACACAAGAAATATACCCATCATGTTTACCCCATTTTTGCCAGTTTTTTGTTTTCTTTTATGGATCACTTTGCTGCTGTTAACCTGCGTGGCCTGGAGCAGGGAAACAGATCATATTCCTGGATGACTGCTTGTGGATGTTCCTGCACATCAGCCTTAACACCGCCACACAAGTGCAGTTGTCCGGAGACGGCTCTCGATGGAGCTTCACAGACTACGTGGAGTGGGTGCTGGTATCCTGTGAATCGCCCCTGACCATCTTTTCCGCTGACACGGATGACACCAGCCCCACTCCCGAAACAGTGCCCACTGTAACCGATGAGCCATTGCCAAGAGGAACAACAGAGCTGAGGATCGCCCCAGAGCCAGAGCCTCAATCCGATGTCTGACCAGAATAAGGATTTTAAAGACTTGTTTCTGAAATACCCAGTCTTTGGTCATCGTCTGCCTGTACTGTTATGGCCATGGAGGCTGTTTATGAACTCCCTGTTCGTTCTTAAACAACCACGAAGGTTGTGCCTGAACTGTCTGTCTGCCTTGATTTACCTGTCTGTCCTGTCACGACCACGGAGGTCATTCCCCTGTCAGAGGTTTTTCCTTTAATGGGGTTGCCATATCGTGTGTCTGGGCCACGCACACCACCACCAGTGCTCCTCCTAAAGTGGTCATAACCATGGAGGTATGACAACTGTCTGCCCTGAACTGTCTTCTGTCCTGTCACAAGCACAGAGGTGTGCCTGAACTGTCTGTCCTGAACAGTCTGCCCATCCTCGCCACTAGAAAGCAGTTTTGAACTGTCTGTTTGCCCTGTCACAACCACAGAGGTCATTCCCCTGTCTGCTGTGCTTTCGGTGTTGGGAGTTGCGATTTGGTGTGTGTGGGCGGCATACACCGTCCTGGAGGACCCCGTCTGTCACGAGCTCCCACCCAGCCTTACGCTCCCGCCTCCTCTTCTGTGTCCTCTGTCACCCTCTGTCCCACTGCTGCTGCATCCTGCCAGTCCCAGCTCATCCTCAGCTCTCTGTCTGTTGAGCATATTCACTTCGGGCCTGTCAGTCTCTAGCTCCATCGAGGTCAGCGGATCCCAGGTCTCCGCTTCCAACCTCCAAGATCCAGACTCAGCCTCGGGTCATTGACCCATCGGCTCCAACATGGATAACAGCTCCCCCTCCTCTGCCATGGCACGTCAGTCTACCATCTCCACCGGGCTCCCTCGTCCCTCCAGCTCCGCCTTGGTCGGTTGTTGACCTGCCCTCGCCTCTGGACTACACTCGTCTAGCTTCGCCTCATCCCTCTGTCCCTCTGGCACTGTTGGGCTCCTCCCTCCCTCCGGCTCCACACTGGTCCTCTGAAACTTCAGTTCAGAGTTACCACACGGTTTTCACAATGTCTAATTATTTACTTGTGTGGCAAGCAACTGTGTTATAAGTAGGATAACATACATCCAGCCAGTTGTTATCACAAAATAAAGATATATATAATCCTTTTACTTATGATCTTAATTCAAGTGTTAAAGGTCTGACAGTAATCAGTGTTGAGTGCTACTGTAAGGTTAACTCTGCCTGCTTTAAATGTTTCTAAATGATTAACAGTTGAAAATATTAGAAATTTAGAAAAGTAATCAAAAAGTAATCAAATGTAATAAGTTACATTACTTTTATAAAGTAATCAAAAAGTTACACTACTTATTACATTTTGAATAGAGTAACATGTAATCTGTAACCTATTACATTTCCAAAGTAACTTTCCCAACACTGCTTTTTCTCCACCATGGGTCCTCCCTCCATCAGCTCCACCTTGGGCTGTCTCCATGGTGGGGCTCTAGAGCGTCTCTTGTCTCCTCCTGCTCCGGGCTCCACCCTGGCTCTTCCCTCTGTCTGTTTCACCCTGGCTCCTCCCTCCATAGTCACCACCCTGGACTCTGGTCATCTTCCTCCTCCCAGTCATCCGGCCACCCCCAAAACCTCTTTCTTCTGCCTGTCTTTGTTGGGGGCAATCTGTCACAGTTCTGTTGGTTTGAACTTTCTGTTTGCACCTTTTCCCTTATCTGTTTGTTGTCACAGTTATTGATTTGATGTCATTATGTTCAGGTGTGTCTCATTAAATATCCTAATTGTTCTCTGTGTACTTAAGTTCCTGTCTTTTCAGTTTGAGTTTGTCGGGTCTTAAATGTCAATGTGTTTGTGTCACCATCTGTCCCTGTTCGGATTAACCTTTGTGGATGAAAAAGACTGTTAACCTTTATCTTTATCTTTGTGCGGGTTCATTGACACAGTCCGTGATACAGACAAAGCAGTAGGAAATATACAGCTATTATAGAAGTGGTCTCTTTTACTTTGTTATACATAGATCTTATCCAGGCCATAGATAACATCTTGGAGTTTACTTTCACCCAGGTATATTGCCTAACCCCAGGAAAAGATTCTCTCCAAACATCTACAAGAGTGTGATAAACTATCAAAGACCAAAAGCAGGTCTGCTGTATACTGTGGGGTTCTTTGTGGTTTCTGTCCATGGTTCTAAATCTATGTTTTCCTTTGCAGATCAGGTGGATTAAAAAGCAGTCATAGTGTATGAGTTTAAGATGGGGCTAAATTAAAGCAACAAGGTTAGCAGTGAAAAAGTTTGCAGGTGTTTTAGTAAATTGCTTTGGATTAAAAAGGGTTAAAAATTAATTATTGGTATCTTACCGGACAAATACTTTTCCCTTCCTGTCCAGCACAAATCATATTGCTTGTGATGCTTGTGACCCCTTCATAAACATTAGCACACTCACTGTTGCTCACAACTTGTATCATCACCTCCTGCAGTATATTAGAGGGTGGGCCTGAGACACAGATGAAAGGACATATTTAATGACTTTTAAAAACCATTTCTATGTCAGTTGTTGAGGTTTACAGTATTGTTTGTGTTCAGTATAACTGTTCAAGCAAAGGTTCACCCACCTTCAGGTTGCAGCAGGCCCCATCCAGTGACCCAGCTCTCCGTACCTGCAGCAAATACACTACCAGCCGCTGCCAGACAGACTGGCCTAATGTAATCAGAGAAAGTCACAGAGGAGGAGAGCTTGACCAGTGCTATGTCATTGTCAGGATTTGGATAGTCAAAGAGAGGATGCTTGATGATTTGACTCGCTGTCCTGGACGTCTCATAAGGGTTTGTGCCAGATTGGCTCAGGCGACCAAAGTACATCACAGCTTTAAAGAAAAGGAAACTGTAAATAGAGAAAGTCTGTTTTAATCCCACTACTATCAATCTACAAACTACAGAAAGTATTTATTATTTAAACCTTAAACTTCATACTTCTGGAAGCAGCGAGCTGCAGATAAAACCCAGTCTTTAGTGATGAGAGTCCCGCCACAGTTATGGCCAAAGCCGACATGAATGCTGACCTGCCATGGCCAAGCCCCTGACGTCGCATTCACCCCTCCAACAATCCTGTCACTGAGGGAGGCTTGACCACATACTGATGAGAGAAAGCAAGATGTTAGATGTCCTTCTTAAAATGCATCACAGACACAGAAGACACATTTCTGCAAGTTTTAAAGTCATTATGAAAACTTACCATCTAACTGGCAGAAGGAACCTGTGCAGAGACAAAGTAAGAAGGCAAAGTCAAAGGCAAAGACAAAGTAAGAAGACTATCATCAGGACAAAGCTGATAAACTGGTTTTGTAGCCCACAATCACTATTTCACCTGTTATATCAGTGCTGAAGTCTACTGGCATGAAAACAATAAAATCTTTTCACCTGAATAATGGTATTTATGGGTTTTAGTCAAAATATTAAAATAAGATTATTTCATTCATGACATAAATTAGGTCAGTTTCACATGCAGTACATTTGTGCAATTAGATACTTCTGGATTTCTATAGGATTATTTCAGAGTTAAAATGGCCATAAACATTTTTCATAGTGAGAGTTACTGAACATAAATACATTCTGAATATAATTGTGTGCCTGCCTGTCTTGACATTGTTTAATAAAGTCAGACAGTGGAGTCCCGTTATATAGTGAGAGTTATTTTACATTCTGTATAATTGTATTCTCAGACAGTATATTTACAGTGTTTTTACAGTATATATACATTATTTTACAGTGTTTTACAAGCATTTTGCTTCATACAAGTTTGAACACTATTTTTTATTTTATTTAAATTATTTAAATTATTACCATTTTCCACATTTTGGAATAATATTTAAGTCATCAAATCTATAAATAACATAACTAAAAGAACATAAATCAAAATTATCTTTTAGATTCTTCAGTGTAACTCAACTGCATCCTGATTCTTGGCATCCTGTTAAAAAAAATACTGTGCCCATTTTTCTCAGTAAAATTGAGGCAACTATTTGCATCAGCCTTTTAAGTAATTTGAATTTATTTTATTCTTGTTTGTTCTATTACACTTTAGATGTTTACAACTTGAACTCTTAAGTAATGGCAACTCAATTTTTTTTTCAGTTTACAAAATACAGTTTTAAGTTCATTAAATAAGCCTTTTTTTTTTTTTTTTAAAGATGTATTCAATCTGTATTTAAATATTTCTACATTTTTCTACAATAGTGTAATGAAACAGTAAACCGGCATCTCAAAATAAACCATTTATTTACTTTGCAATGTTACTGTTACTGTAGCCTTGGAAGAAGTGCACGGTGATGGAGAAATCCAAAATAGATCTTTAATTATAAATCCAATAGAACACAGGGGAGAACTAAAACAACTTCAAACTACATAAACACTAACTCAAGACCAAGGAACAGAGGAAACCCCAGGGCTTATAAAGATTGGAACATAATGGAAACAGAAACAGGTGTGGGGCTAATTAACAATCAAACTAAAGATAACAGGAATAGAACCAAATATGGACAAACAGGAACTATTGCTGGAGGGAAAACATGGAAACAGTCCAAACCCTGACAGTTACAACAGTGCAAAAATGCAAATTACAGAGCATCATTAACACTACTGGTGTCACACCCCTGTGGACTGTTTCTTTGGTTTTCCCTCTTGTCTCCTTATTTGGTCTTTCCTGTTCCGTTTCTTATTATGATGTCATTGTTTAATCACTTACACCTGTCCTTGTCTTATTAGCCTGCTTATATAAGTTTGTTTCAGTTCCTCGTTCCATGTCGGTTTTTAATGTTTGTTTTCGTTGTGTTAGCGTGTGGTTTCACTGCGGTTCCTGTTCCTGTTCCTGTTCGTTCATGTTCCCTTGTTTGGATTATATTAATAAAGTGCGTGTTCATGACTTCCTCGTCCCTACTCCTCCTTCCCGCACACGACACCTGACAACTGGTAACACTTTAGTTTAGAGACCAACTCTCACTATTAACTTGCTTATTAGCATGCATATTTCTAGCATATTGACTGTTTATTAGTACTTATAAAGCACATATTAATGAATCAACATTAACAACCTCACACCTAAACTTAACAAAAACTTACTATTATTTTATTGAGGGAGAACTTCTAGTTAATAGTGAATGTGTTCCCTAATTCTAAAGTGTGACCACACATCCTTTTCAGATGAATGTATTCACCTTTACATAAAGCTGTTTACAGGCTTCATGGGGAAAAAAATAATAAATATATAAATATCAGTAGAATACACCAAGTTTATATGATGGACTCACAATAATACTTGAACAATTTTAAACAGTGTATATAGTGTTTTGAACATTGATAAAATACCAAGTTCAGTTTAAAAGATCATATCAGCAAATAAAAATGAATACCTTTCTATAGCGTTTTACAGAGTAAACTTTGAAACTTAAAATGTATGTTCTGCAGTCCAACAACATCTTGATAATACAAGCTAAGCACACTTCACTTGGGTTAGTTTCCCTCAAAAAATAAAATTCTGTCATCATTTATTCACCCTCATGTTGTTCCAAACTGGTAAGACTTTTGTTCATCTTCAGAACACAGATGAAGATATTTTTAAGGAAATCTGAGAGGTGTCTGTCCCTCCCTTGACAGTTTATACAAGGACCATTTAGACACATCAAAAAGTTTATAAAGAGATCGTAAAAGTAATCTGTAAGAATTGAGCAAATTAGTCGAAATTTTCTGAAGAGATATGATGATCAGATCTAACTAAGCTTCTAATTCTCTTTTTTAATTTTTAGATCATTTTTAAAGCATCGAAGTGGTAGTTGCATGGACTGTCAAAGGAGGGAGAGAACTCTTAATAAAAAGATTAATAAAAGTCTTACGGCTTTGGAGTGGCAAACGAGTAAATGACAAGTATTTTCATTTCTGAGGTGTGGGATCGTTGATGGGAAGTGACTGGATCTTGTTGGATTTCCAAGGCATCTTCATCATCCAGATCCTGTGGAGTAAAAAACAATTTAAGTCGACAAAGGTTTTACTGTCATTTCAATTCATTTAATTTCATTGAAAAAAGGTGATTTAGAGTGATTTATTGCTTTATTATTATCCTGTTTTATTCTATTATTATTATTAATCATAACTGATGTGATTGTTACCTTTTTCAGTGCAGTTGGTCTCTGATGGAGAAGATTTTAGTCTTGTCTCTTGCTCCTCACGCAACAGTAGTGCCTCAGTCACAATGAGAGCTCAATTTTGACGTCGAACTCTTTAAATTTAAAGCAAAAAAAAAAAATAGCAGTTACTGCATGGCATGTTCCCCGAAACACGTGTCTTAGCCAAATTCAACTCAGTCATTTATACAAATGCTTTAGGATAAACTTTTTTTCCAAACGTTTAAAGACGTACATATTTCATATAATTTTAACACATAACTAAAATAGCTAAAAATGAAAACGGTGATTAAGGTATACAGTTCAAGGCTAAATTATGAAATTATGCAAAACAGCTAATAAAACAAACATGTAACGTTAATGTGTTATTCCTGATGGCTTCTTTTGTGATATTAACGCATTCCTACTAACGTAATCCGTTCATTCGGTGTGGCTGGCCTCTGAGGGAGAAAATGCATGACGGAGACGCGTGGCTGAGTCGTAAATGAGTTCAATGCTGATGTCAAACTCCCTAAAATGAAAGAAAAATAAAGCGATTACCACATGGCACTTTCCCAAAATACCGTATAACGTTAGCCAAACTCCCACACAGAAACGTCTCCTCTCACTCCGACTGTTTAGTCATTTGTAACGTTAAACGCTTACGAAACTACTTTTAAAGACATTTCATATTATTTCAAAAGATAATTAAGGAAAACAGTCGAATAACTTTATTAGTTGTATATAAGCAGTAGTTTAAGGCATATTGAGCACAACTAAATTACAGACATAAAACCCAATTAACCATGGATCGCGGAACGTACCAACAGAAGCGGTGCCCGGGGAGGTGTGTGTGGTAAGATTGTACATTTTACATGCTAGTCTACATTTTAATATTAACAACAAAATAATAGAATAGTTATTAGTTAAAAATGTTTTATTTCATTTTATAAATGAGTCCATTTATAAATGTCTACAATGTTATCAGTCCGGGCTTCGGGATAATTTTCACGTCACAGTTCAGACGCGGGCCGGGCTTCGTGCCTGTTTTAGACTTCTCCTTATTTTTTTTATTTTTTATACATACACCAATTATGGTGATGAAAACAAATGTCCGCGCTGGTGGAAACGACACGAGACTTCGCTTACGCTTTCACTTTCTAGGCCGGCTCAGAAAGCATTTAGTGTCTCCGCCAGCAGCAACAAATCAGCGCAGCTGAAAGAGATCCGCGTTTAAGCGCAAGCAATAGGCTGAAACTTGCCACAAAGCACCGGCAAAAGTAATTATAATGAATGTGTCGGGGAAAATAGTACGGAGATATCTGAATTATTTATTAATAAATCAGTGTTTTCTGAGTCAGTGTGGCAAGGATGAAGTTGCCGATCCTGACTCACCATCTCCTCTTTGGATGCGCCTTCAGAGAAATGCATCTTTACAGATTACATATTGAAAGAGTTATTGTTTTTGTGAAAGAGTATTTGTTTCATTTCGTTAAGTAATAATTTCAAGCTTTCTGTAGATATATTTATCATGTCTGTGATGTATGTATTCACTGAGTTTCGGTTCGTTTTTGTGAAGAGCTCCTGTTGAGGCAACAGAAAGCGCATCATGTTTGTTTTCTTTATTTAATAAAAGTACCGTTTGCAACGTTTTATTGTGAGTGCACACAAATAAAAGTAGGCCCTTAACAGTACCGAATGATGTATTACTCTTACCTTTATGAGCAAAAATGACGGAATATTTTAAATTGTTTCCACTGAAAAAAATGCAAGTGATCGCGCTGGCGCCTCCATGTCCTGCAATGCGGCTTTAGCTTCAACTCTCCGCACAAACGATTGGGTATGCGTCTAATAGCGCACATTTATACGTTTAACGTTGAAACTAACATTGATTTATGCTTGAACTCATTAAGGCCTATCTATAGATTTTATTTTAGGCAAGTCGTGATGATTTGAGAAGACAAAATTGATCAAACAGACAATGTCTGCTTGTGGGATGCAGCTTGGTCGATACTTTAAAAAACAAAAACGTAGCCTATATTTAATCAACAAAAAAATGCTCCAAACGTTTTTCTAAATTAACTTAACAAAACAATGAAACGAAATATAATCACTTTGCCATTACATACAAAAATGAACTACTTCAATAGATGAAACAGAAATATAAGCTTACATGACCAGGGGTGCGTTTCCCGAAAGCAACTATGGTCGTAAGTTCCGTCGTTACCAAGAGATTTCAATGGAACTAACAACCATAGTTAGCTTACGATGCTTTTGGGAAATGCACCCCAGAGCTCTCTCTGGATCAGCGGTTGCGCGAAAGCAGGTTTAAATATTTCGAAGGGATTGCAATTTCAATGTTTTTTTGGCGAAATCATCATCATATAGCAATAAGATTGCGTGTGTTTGAATCGAGATCGCGATCTTTTAATGAATAATCCATGTCTATAACCTATGAATTTTTGTGTCATAATTTGTACCAGACCTCAAAAGTTTGGCCCCCAGCTTCCGCGATCCATGCAATTAACCCATAACTATATAACTCACATGCTTAATACTGAGTGGATAATAACGCTAAAACAAAGTATATTACTTAAAGTGTCGATAAAGAAAACGAAAATGGCGTGAAATCGTTAGCCGATTTTACCTTCAAGGCTAAATTCAGGAATACATATGAACCAGCAAACATTTTGCTTTATTATTACATATTTGGTGATATTTAAAGAATTAAACAATGAATCTGCTCATATGTGATTTAATTCTTACCTTTTCAGCGCCCTTTGGGTTGATAGCGATGGAGAAAAAAAGCGGTCCTTGTCATCCATTGAACCGAAAATTCAAAATGGCCTCAGTCAAGATCGCGTTAGCAGCCTAATCCACCTAGTCTTTTAAGTACATTTTACTTAAATAGATCTCTTAAAGGCACACATCCTAAAAGCCTTATAAAGTTTACTCAATATTATTTATACATATATCATTTAATTGAAAAAAAACAGGTGTTTGCAAGAAATTGATTTCACACGTGAGTTTAAAATATTCTAGCTGAGCCCCCAGGTTTATTTTTTTTTAGGCGACCGTTATTTTAGAAGGTAACGCTTTATTGTTTCTGTGCTTGTCATGTGACACAACGCACCCACAATAGAGCTGTAAGCAGGGACGATTCTAGGATTTTCATTTTAGGGGAGCTCAGCCCCCAGTGAGGGTATAATGAATGAATGAATGAATAAATAAATAAATAAATAAATAAATAAAGGTGCTTTTGACGCTCGCGAAAACATGGCTTTTTACTTTTTACTTTAGAACACCTTCAGCAAGGAGGGGAGAGGCACAGTGACTCGGTGGGGCACGGCCCACGAATGCCCATCCTTAACCCGCGTAGGCCTTTTGTAAACTGTATGAGCTGCACAGATGCAGATATTATAACAATCTATCGATAAACATTAAACACACACCTTGTGCTCTGTTTCTCCCTCTGCGCCGCCCCTGCTGACTGAAGAACGCGCTGAAAGACTGGGAGGAGCCAATCGAAGTATGCCGCCTTTAAATTTAAAGGGGACTGGATCGATCACCAATTTGTGTACAGTTTCTGAAACCGATCGCATTTTTTTAGGGGGTCTGAGTAGTCATATAATGGCTGTTTTTCCTTTTTTATTATTATTAATATTCACAAAGGTGCTCCCTAGATTATGAAATATCTGATATTCCGATTCTGAAATAGTACATTTATTTGGAAGTTTAAACACTTTTATAATGACCGCATTAGTTACCGGCTGATGGGCGCCGCCATATTATATATAATATTAATAAAACATGCCGTCAGATTATATTTGTAGGATCATTATTGCCGCTTCCATAGACATCAGCGTGTATAAATGTATATTACAAGCTATGTGTATGTTACAAGCTATAAATGTATGGTTTTGCTAGTACTTATGTGTATTTAAATGTCTGAACCTAAAATAAGCATTATATAGTTGAAAACACTGAATAGGTGTGATAATATGACAAGTGCTCAGCGCCTGTGATCTGGCTCAGCGCCAGCCAAAGTGCTAATGCAGATTTGAATTCAGCAGCTGATCACGTGATGCGCTTAACGTTCTAATCACACGGGAGTAATTGTATGCTTCAGGGACCAGTCAAGAATGATCACACTGGTGTGATCGTGCGCGTCAAAGGGTTAAGTATGTTACTAAAATTTCCAAAGTAAAGCACCATACATAGTTTTATTTGTTGAACATATTGATATTTTCTTGATATAATTACAACTCCACTGAGTCATTTTTCTCAACGCATCCATTAAAATACATAAACTTTTCATATGTAATGACATTCACACAAATGCAAAATGTGTGTTTATCTACAAAAACAGTTTCAAGCATTTAACCGTAAGTCTTCAGATCCAAAGTTTTTTACAGTCATGAGAAACATAAATTGCCAAGTGTGTTTACAAAGGCTCCTTGGAATTGGCTTGTCAGTTATTAGACAATTGAAACAAACATTATTAAACTTACATCTAATTTTGTCATGATATAGACTTTTTGTAAGATCTTACTTGCTATGTAGAGAAGTGTGATTCCAGAAACACTCAAAGTGGTGTTGAATTTCATCCTTCTGTTCTTCTCTGGAAATGCCCACCCCTGAGAATGGGGACCAGACAGTTCAGTATGTAGCTGCAGTATCATGTGTAATGTGCACAGAATGCAAATTTTCTGTATGCAAAGAAGATGCAAGGAAGACCTGCTAATCATTAAAAGGATCATACTGTATCAGTCCTGGAGTGCCGATGTCCTGCAGAGTTTAGCTCCAACCTAGAAAAAAAAAATAAAATAAAATAAAATAAAATTCACCTGCCTGTAGCCTTAGTAATCCAGAAGACCTTGATTAGCTTGTTCAGATGTGTTTGATTAGGGTTAGAGCTAAACTCTGCAGGACAGCGGCACTCCAGGACCAACGTTGCCTATCCCTGCTCTATGGGAATACTGTATCCCACAATGCAATGCGTTTCACTTAATTTTCCATTTCCAGCAAGATGAAAAAACTTCACTCCACTAAATGGCAGCATCGTATCCCAGACGGACTCATTTGAAACAACTTCACATTCTCACCCGTTATTTTTGGTTGACAGCAAGTCAAAAAGCACAATCTAGCTCGAATAGGATAACCAACCTGCAAAAATAAATGCAAAATATAAATGGAGCATTATAAATGGTTTAGAGCAGCAGAATTGCCTCTTACTTTAGTTGAAAGTGATAATAAACTTTAGGTGAAAGTGAGATAAATTCCATCCCAGAAATTATGCGTGGCATTTGTGTGGGCTTTTCTGCAATATCATAAACAGCTGCATAATGACATTCCTTGCAAGACACAACATCCTAAATAAATTACAAATTGGCTTTTTGCCAAAAAACAAACAAACAAACAAAAAAAACATCTAACCACACATATTCTCTCCACACTCTCTGCTGTTGTTTTTTATGTATTTGTTATACACTTGTTTACAGCAATTGATTAATACATTTAGAATAATTTGAAAAGCATGTTGCCTTTGTACAGTTGCCCTTGCTGGGCTTGAAAGCAGAAGGTAATGTGATTAGCTGTGCTGATAATATACAATTCTATTCCATAAATGTCTTACTTTTTAAAGGTTAATCGTAGCGGTTTCTTCTAAAAAATGAAACTGAAAGTGAAATTGAAGTGATGTGTGGCCAAGTATGGTTACCCATACGGAATTTGCGCTCTGCATTTAACCCATCCAAGTACATACACACAGTAGTGAACACACACACACACACAGCGTGAACAGCCGGAGCAGCATCTCTACGGCGCTGATAGTATTAGTGCTAACTTCCAGCAACTGAGCGGCTCCACATCCACCGTTGCTTTAAAAAAGAAAAAAAAAAAAAAAACATCTGAGTGAATGGCGCTGACGCGACTCTCTCTCTCAGGGGCATCATGCACTCATTATTTTTGAGGGGGCATGGGAGGGTGAGGGGGGTGATAAGGACTGATATAGGCTTACGCTATAATTCTTTTTTCCCCCTTTTTATTCGAAATACTCCCAACCGTGTTGACTATGTCTTGAAATATCTCGATTCTTAAATGCATTTTCAGCTTTGTAGAATTGATCTATAATGGGCGATGGGCAAAGTAGCGTAATACTGTGTAATCTATTAAGTACGCATAAAAACCCGTCTTTTTACTTAAGTACTAGATATAGGTTTTATGCCGTAAAATATTTTTATTACGACTGACTTTGTATTTAATGTGAATTTAATAAAAACATTGCTAATTATAACACTTTCATTGTACAGAAAGAGAGCAAAGAACATTTACATTATCAAAGAACATTTTCATTCAGTCTAGCCAGAGTTGAAGCACTCTCAAAAACTCCCATTATAATCACTGAAGCTGTTTACAGTGTGAAATGAATATCTTACTTTCGTACGCACAACTGCACTTTGTTGTTTCTGATTAGAGAATTCGCCAAAGAATTCAGTCAGTCATCTGAACACATCTGATTGGTCATTGCATTCAAAAGCTCAACAGAATCGTGTGATTAGTTATAATGAGCGCTGTAGAAACGCGCCTGTCTTTGGCTCAGCGCCAGCCAGCGAACGCAGATTTGAATTTAGCAGCTTAATTGATGAGCGGCACTGAACGTTCTAAAAACGTCGGTGTGATTGTATCAAATACAATATATATATATATATATTAATCGGCTGTTTTTTGTCTTTTGGAAACTTCATTCAAAATCCATTTGGCTCAAAAATCTGAGGGGAACGTGCCCCCTTACTTTCAATGGGCATGACGCCTCTCATTTAACGACTCTGCACAGGACTCTCGTTAGTTCCACTGAAATCTATCGGTAACGACGGAACTTACGACCATAGTTGCTTTCGGGAAACGCACCCCTGGTCTCTTCTGATGGCTCATACTGTAGGCTACAGCCTCTCCTTATTGGACGCATCAGGAAATGCAGGGGCGTAAAACTGCCTGGGCCATATATCTGCCTGCTCCAGGTCTGCAGTCTCTCCCTTCTCTTTCAGAACGCAATGAGCGATCCAGAAATTATACCGCTGAGTGAGAGAGACTCCACAGCAGAAAACCAGCAGCAGCCGGACAGTCGTGATGAGGACGCCGCGCTGAACTCAGTTGAGGACCGTAAACACAAGACGAAAGTCAGCGCTGGACTGCTGGGCGAGAGTTCAGCAGTGATTTTGGTGCTCGGGTTCCTGTTTCTGATGTGGATTGTGGTTCTGATCTCAGCCCAACAGCTCACCATCAGCAGCCCCGGACACTTCAACGCCGTCCGGGCCAGGTACACTTTACGATATTCAAGTGGGAATACCACGGCACTTTGAAGTTCACTATAATATTGCACAATTACCATTAATAACCAATAATTATAAGATGAATAATAAAATGTTTAATTGTCTTTGTGTGTATCTTAATTTGATATTTATGTTTATTTAATGTTCTAAATTAAGTTGTAATAATTATATTTTTAATTAGAATGAATAATAATAATAAAAAAAGTCATTTGCTTACATTAACTGTAGTTACTTAGGCCTTCTGATACTCTGTTAGGCTACTGATAGGCTATTATGTTGCGAATTATCTCAAAGGGGAAATGTATATAAATAATTACAATTAATTATGATTAATTACAATAATTTATATTAGCTGCCAGTAGTAATCATAGCAGAATTAGATTACTAGAGATCTATCATAACAAATGCATACAACAGAATACAATAAAAACACAAAATACAATGCAGTAATACTATACACAATGACCTGGGGCTTTGTGTAATAGGAAGGTCAAAGAAAGGTTTGTCTGTGAATAAATAGGAAAGAGTCAATTTCTATAGGCATTGTGTCTTTCCTGTGGGCAAATGTAGTGTGCTCTGCTTGCATTCCTTTGAGCAATAAAACCCATGTTATCAGATGGTCGCGCTGGCAACTGAACCCTTTTGGGGTTGTCTCCAGAACTCCAACATATAGCTGGCTTGTTGGTTTTAAATATTATTTGTGAAATGTAACAAATAACCTTGTTTCGGATTGGTCCAGAAGCTACAATTATTATTACTTATGGGTTCAAGCCATTAGCTCATTAATTCAGTTCTTGGATCTCTCTCCTAATGAGTTGATGATCTCAATCAGGTGTGTTGAATAAGGGAGACATGCAAAATGTGCAGAGCAGTGGACCTCCAGGACCAGGATTGAGAACCACTGGCGTAAATGATCGTGCATATGTGCGAAAACTGTATTCATATCATACTATAGACTTCCTCATTCTGCCTTTGCCTCTAGAATCACTGCTGTCAATCAAATCATTTGTTAAATGATCAAGAACATGTAAAAAAAATAAATAAATAAATAAATAAATAAACTACTTTTAAAAAACTAGTCCTAGGTTTTTTTGCTTAGTCTGGACTCTCTAGGCCAATAATGAAATCCTAAAGGAAAACTCAAAACTTGCAACATGCAACAGGTCATTCTAATCAAGAATGCAAAGTTTTAAGAGGATTGGACTGCAGCTGGTGCTATAACAGGCATAAGCTTTCAAAAATGTTTCTATGGTAAATTGCCTGGATTTGCCAAAAATGCTTTTTTAAAATGATTTATTTAGGTGTTTACAAGCTTGCTAAATAATGTCTTTTTTTCATAGGTGCTTAAAGGCCTTAAGTGCTTGAACCACGGAAATCGCTGCTTGCAGCTATGTTTGTTTTGTTTTTTTTTTGTTTTGTTTTTTGTTTTGTTTGTTTTGTTTTTTTTTTTTTTTTCTCTTATATCAGTTGTGGTTGATGAAATTTATCACAGTATTATTATGGCAACTCTGCTTTATTGGATTAACTGTAGCTACCATGGTACAAAAAAGGATGATTTATGAAAAATATTGATCAACTTCAAAGCATTAATAACATCTGTCTGCTGGGTTTTGATACAAAGTAGGTTAATTTTAGTATAACTTATATTAGTATACTTTTATAGTAAATATCTTGCAGGGCACAGAAGCCATAGCAGCAGATTTATGCGTGTACAACTGTTTTGTTGTGTATGTATCAGGAAACATTTGGAGCAGATCACCAGCGTCGGGCCGCGGACCGTTGGAAGCCCAGAGAACGAGATCACCACGGTCAACTACCTGCTGGATCAGATCGAGCAAATCCGGAATGAGAGCAAAACCGGACCTCATTCCATCACGGTGGACGTCCAGCGGCCCACCGGCTGCTTTAGAATCAGCATCTACACCAGCTGCTACGACCGTCTGACCAACATCGCGGTCAAACTTGAGCCGCAGACGGGCGCGCAACACTTCATGCTCGCTAACTGCCACTTTGATTCAGTGGCCAACAGCCCAGGTACGTTTCTACAATGTTTGATCGATGCTTCACAAGTGTCGTTTCATAGCTCAGGGGACATTGGTTTTATCTGCTTTGCAAAGATTATAATGAAGCTTCATTAGTGAGAGTTAATAAAATGTTATTGCTGTAAGTATGAAAAAGGCTTAAATGAGCCTCTCGTCATCATCAAGTGAGAATGGTCAAATAAATGTGGAGATCCTTAGATAAAAAATGACTGAGTTTATAGAGATCTCTCTGACTTTTTTTTTGCAGACATGAGCAGAAATGCTCCATATTTCTTAATTTGTGACCTTTTTCTTTTTTTTTTTTTTGCTGTTGTTTCAAGTCATCAGATTGTGATCAGAAGTGATCAGATTGAGCATTTTAGGTTTCAGTGTGTTTACTGTCAGTGTTCTTTGAGTCAGATCTCATGTCTTTCTAGTTTTTTACTGTGTTTGTGTCTGATGTTGGTTAACTGCAGGTACTGTGTGATTAATAACGTGTGTTTTTGTGTGTGTTTCAGGAGCCAGTGATGACGCCGTCAGCTGTTCAGTGATGTTGGAAGTTTTACATTCTCTGTCGAATCTCTCCACGCCGCTCAAACACGGCGTCATCTTCCTGTTCAATGGGGCAGAGGAGACCATCCTGCAGGTAAAAGGTCACGGCACAGCTGACCTTTGACCCCAGCGAGCATGTGATTGTGAACTGTGTTCAGGCATTTTGGTCACTGTTAACATCCATCTCTCTCTCAGGCCAGTCACGCCTTCATTACCCAGCATCCCTGGGCTAAGCAGGTGCGAGCGTTTGTGAACCTGGATGCGGCAGGAGTAGGAGGGAAAGAGCTGGTGTTTCAGACAGGTAAACACTCAATACACCTCAATACAGAGTTAAAAGAATAGATCACTATCATCATCCTGTCATCATTTACTCACACTTGTGTTGTTCTAAACCAGTGGTTCTCAACCAGTCAGTCTAAAGAAGGCAATGCAGGCTTGACAGTCAGCTAAAACTATTAAAAATAAAGATATTTCTTATTTCAATTCACCCTAGAATTCAGATGGTCTTGAAAAACGTTCAGTAGCGGTAGGCCATCTGACAAAATTTTATATAGTGACTAAGCATGTCATCATAATAATGTTAAAATACAGCAGTGACTGCCTACTAGATGACTATGAGTGTTCAAATGATATCACACATCACTATTATGTGTCTTTCATGTGTGCTTGATGTATTAAAAAACAATTCTGCATGAGCTAGCAGTAGCAGCACAATGAATTAAATTTTAGTTTAAGAGAATACTTTTTGTACGCAAATAAAATAAAATAAAATAATGTTTTTATTCAACAATTTGTTTCCTCTGTGTCAGTGTAGCATCATTTTGGAGAGTATCCACTGGATGTAAACTGTGTACGCCAGATATGCTATTTTCAATCAAATCAAAGTGTAAATACGTAGAAAGCATACCCATGTGGTGTGACTGACACAGACCGGCATATGCAGTTTGCCTCCAGTGGATACTCTCCAAAATGGCACTACTAAATTTTCATTTTGGGGTGGAGTAACACTTTAAAGAGACAACAGCCTAAAAGACGTACTGCTGTCTGTGTCATAAAGTTAATCAGAGAAACATCACTCTCTGCTCCTGACTCAATAGTGTTATAACTTTAGGAAGAATGAAAGTACATTTGATACATACAGTGATGCAGTGTTTTTAGGTGGGGTCTTAGGCTTTAATGTCCATTTTGACAGCTGATTGTTTAACCCTCTGGCCCTGGAAATGTCATGTCTGTCAAGTATTTGCTGAGTTTTGTTTCATTTTTGGGACTTGTTTCAGAGAGCAGTTCACAGAGACAGAGAAGACAGAGACCGCACACTGTTTTTTTCTTCTTTATTTTACAAAAGCACAGCATTTTGTTGTTATTACGAATGTATACAAATAAATGTAGACCCTTTACAGATTCAAACAATGTATTGCTCTGATCTGTACGATCAAAAATGACAAAGTAATTTAAGTTCCTTTAGGGGTTATCAGGAAAAATGCTGCAAAATGCATGGCATGTTTGTTGACCCCAGAGAGTTAATGCAATACTGTGTTTATTAAATGGTGTCCATAGGCTTGTTCCAGTCAGGATATGCTTGATAGTACCTCTCAAAATTGGGAAAATCGCAATCCAGATTGTGGATCGTGATTTTGCATTATAAGACGTCATATTTTAAGATTAAATACCCCTAATTAGGATAAACGAGGAAGCCTTATTTTAAAAGTAATTTCTA